>NW_027207693.1:0-141651 GCF_963455315.2 Globicephala melas | reverse complement strand
GATGATTCTACCTGAAATAAGTCACACAGAAAAAGAAACATCATAAGATATCACTAATACACGGAATGTAAACTTGGCTACACAGGAACTGGATTACAAAACAGAACAGGGTCTCAAATTTAGAAAACCAACTTATCCTTGCTTAAGGGGAAAGGTGAGTTGGGGTGCTGCATAAAACCAGAGATTGAAATGAGCACAGAGTAAGTTCCTTAAGCCAAATATGGAATAGACAAGAGCTACTCCTTGCTCAACGAAATGGACTCAACACCCCATATTAAACGCCTAAGAATGTACCTGACTAGTAAGTATCTTAAAACCTATGGATTTCTATGTCTCCGAAAGGGAATCAAGTGTGTGTACAGGGGCATAAACGCAGCAGTGATAGGATTGGAGAGGTTCGGTGAGCAAATGAAGACCCTTTGAAGTCATATTACATGGTACCCATTCCACGGGTCTCAACTCTCCATGTTTAAGGGATTCTTCCTTCAGCTAAAACATGCATGTGGAACCCAGAGTATGATCAACCGTGTGATCGGAGACGTGTTCAAATATGTCTCCGTTCTCGTCCCCTGGTACTCGGGTGCAACATTCCAGACGCTTTACTAACACTCTCCCGACTTGGAGAGTCAGTGCCTTTAACCTCCTGTTTGACCCAGTTTGCAATTTCTGCGGAAGATGAACAGGAATAGGGAGAACCAATGAGAGACTAGCTGGAGGTGTCTGGACGGGCAAATTTAACTCTCATTTCCCACCAGGAAGAGGAATTAACCAAAGGCTCAGCGTGCCGTGCCGGAACCAGATTAGGGCCTGAAGCAATCCTACGGTGTTGCGGCCAGCTCACAAGAAAGCGAGTTGAAGAAAGGAGCTCAGGGGCACTGTAATTCACAAACCTGCAGAGTTATATATGACAGCTATCGTCCAAAAATATACTGAAGTAAGGCTGCCAAGAGGACTTGAAAGCGGGGCAGAATTGCAGGAAACCGATTTCAGGAGGTAGACTGGAATGGCATTTAAAGTATAGGAAAAGAGGCAGAAGGTCCACAATGATGCACTTGGCCAAAAAGGGCGTATGCGTTTTTTCCTGAATATATTCAGGAAAAAACGCATACGCCCTTTTTGGCCAACCAAGCAAGCTTGCAAAGGAAATCTGCACTACAATGAAGTCTCACTTCCCCCCGGTCAAAAGGGCCATCTGAAAAAAGTGTAAAATCCAGAAAGGCAGGACAGGCCATGGAGAACTGGGAGCCTTGTTATGCTGATGGGCGGGATGTAAATTGCCAACAGCCACTCGGGAGAAGTGTATGGTGTTTCCTGAAACATCTAAAAAACAAAGCAACAGAGCCTAGGGCACTTCCACTTATGGTCCTTTAGCTTAGGGAAATGAAAATCAAAAAGACACAGCCACCCCAAAGTTTGGGACGGCTCTGTTTACAAGAACCTCGTTTACGGTACAAGTTCAATATCGCAGAAAGTGAAAAATGGATGAAGAAGTTGTGGTACTTACGTACAATGCAATATCACTCAGCACTGACATCTATGTCATCAGGCCCGTAGCAGCATAATGAGTGGATTCAGGTATGATGATTCTACCTGAAATAAGTCACACAGAAAAAGAAACATCATAAGATATCACTAATACACGGAATGTAAACTTGGCTACACAGGAACTGGATTACAAAACAGAACAGGGTCTCAAATTTAGAAAACCAACTTATCCTTGCTTAAGGGGAAAGGTGAGTTGGGGTGCTGCATAAAACCAGAGATTGAAATGAGCACAGAGTAAGTTCCTTAAGCCAAATATGGAATAGACAAGAGCTACTCCTTGCTCAACGAAATGGACTCAGCACCCCATATTAAACGCCTAAGAATGTACCTGACTAGTAAGTATCTTAAAACCTATGGATTGCTATGTCTCCGAAAGGGAATCAAGCGTGTGTACAGGGGCATAAACGCAGCAGTGATAGGATTGGAGAGGTTCGGTGAGCAAATGAAGACCCTTTGAAGTCATATTACATGGTACACATTCCACGGGTCTCAACTCTCCAGGTTTAAGGGATTCTTCCTTCAGCTAAAACATGCATGTGGAACCCAGAGTAGGATCAACCGTGTGATCGGAGACGTGTTCAAATACGTCTCCGTTCTCGTCCCCTGGTACTCGGGTGCAACATTCCAGCCGCTTTACTAACACTCTCCCGACTTGGAGAGTCAGTGCCTTTAACCTCCTGTTTGACCCAGTTTGCAATTTCTGCGGAAGATGAACAGGAATAGGGAGAACCAATGAGAGACTAGCTGGAGGTGTCTGGACGGGCAAATTTAACTCTCATTTCCCACCAGGAAGAGGAATTAACCAAAGGCTCAGCGTGCCGTGCCGGAACCAGTTTAGGGCCTGAAGCAATCCTACGGTGTTGCGGCCAGCTCACAAGAAAGCGAGTTGAAGAAAGGAGCTCAGGGGCACTGTAATTCACAAACCTGCAGAGTTATAAATGACAGCTATCGTCCAAAAATATACTGAAGTAAGGCTGCCAAGAGGACTTGAAAGCGGGGCAGAATTGCAGGAAACCGATTTCAGGAGGTAGACTGGAATGGCATTTAAAGCATAGGAAAAGAGGCAGAAGGTCCACAATGATGCACTTGGCCAAAAAGGGCGTATGCGTTTTTTCCTGAATATATTCAGGAAAAAACGCATACGCCCTTTTTGGCCAACCAAGCAAGCTTGCAAAGGAAATCTGCACTACAATGAAGTCTCACTTCCCCCGGTCAAATGGGCCATCTGAAAAAAGTGTAAAATCCAGAAAGGCAGGACAGGCCATGGAGAACTGGGAGCCTTGTTATGCTGATGGGCGGGATGTAAATTGCCAACAGCCACTCGGGAGAAGTGTATGGTGTTTCCTGAAACATCTAAAAAACAAAGCAACAGAGCCTAGGGCACTTCCACTTATGGTCCTTTAGCTTAGGGAAATGAAAATCAAAAAGACACAGCCACCCCAAAGTTTGGGATGGCTCTGTTTACAAGAACCTCGTTTACGGTACAAGTTCAATATCGCAGAAAGTGAAAAATGGATGAAGAAGTTGTGGTACTTACGTACAATGCAATATCACTCAGCACTGACATCTATGTCATCAGGCCCGTAGCAGCATAATGAGTGGATTCAGGTATGATGATTCTACCTGAAATAAGTCACGCAGAAAAAGAAACATCATAAGATATCACTAATACACGGAATGTAAACTTGGCTACACAGGAACTGGATTACAAAACAGAACAGGGTCTCAAATTTAGAAAACCAACTTATCCTTGCTTAAGGGGAAAGGTGAGTTGGGGGGCTGCATAAAACCAGAGATTGAAATGAGCACAGAGTAAGTTCCTTAAGCCAAATATGGAATACACAAGAGCTACTCCTTGCTCAACGAAATGGACTCAACACCCCATATTAAACGCCTAAGAATGTACCTGACTAGTAAGTATCTTAAAACCTATGGATTGCTATGTCTCAGAAAGGGAATCAAGCGTGTGTACAGGGGCATAAACGCAGCAGTGATAGGATTGGAGAGGTTCGGTGAGCAAATGAAGACCCTTTGAAGTCATATTGCATGGTACCCATTCCACAGGTCTCAACTCTCCAGGTTTAAGGGATTCTTCCTTCAGCTAAAATATGCATGTGGAACCCAGAGTATGATCAACCGTGTGACCGGGAGACGTGTTCAAATACGTCTCCGTTCTCGTCCCCTGGTACTCGGGTGCAACATTCCAGACGCTTTACTAACACTCTCCCGACTTGGAGAGTCAGTGCCTTTAACCTCCTGTTTGGCCCAGTTTGCAATTTCTGCGGAAGATGAACAGGAATAGGGAGAACCAATGAGAGACTAGCTGGAGGTGTCTGGACGGGCAAATTTAACTCTCATTTCCCACCAGGAAGAGGAATTAACCAAAGGCTCAGCGTGCCGTGCCGGACCCAGATTAGGGCCTGAAGCAATCCTACGGTGTTGCGGCCAGCTCACAAGAAAGCGAGTTGAAGAAAGGAGCTCAGGGGCACTGTAATTCACAAACCTGCAGAGTTATAAATGACAGCTATCGTCCAAAAATATACTGAAGTAAGGCTGCCAAGAGGACTTGAAAGCGGGGCAGAATTGCAGGAAACCGATTTCAGGAGGTAGACTGGAATGGCATTTAAAGTATAGGAAAAGAGGCAGAAGGTCCACAATGATGCACTTGGCCAAAAAGGGCGTATGCGTTTTTTCCTGAATATATTCAGGAAAAAACGCATACGCCCTTTTTGGCCAACCAAGCAAGCTTGCAAAGGAAATCTGCACTACAATGAAGTCTCACTTCCCCCCGGTCAAAAGGGCCATCTGAAAAAAGTGTAAAATCCAGAAAGGCAGGACAGGCCATGGAGAACTGGGAGCCTTGTTATGCTGATGGGCGGGATGTAAATTGCCAACAGCCACTCGGGAGAAGTGTATGGAGTTTCCTGAAACATCTAAAAAACAAAGCAACAGAGCCTAGGGCACTTCCACTTATGGTCCTTTAGCTTAGGGAAATGAAAATCAAAAAGACACAGCCACCCCAAAGTTTGGGACGGCTCTGTTTACAAGAACCTCGTTTACGGTACAAGTTCAATATCGCAGAAAGTGAAAAATGGATGAAGAAGTTGTGGTACTTACGTACAATGCAATATCACTCAGCGCTGACATCTATGTCATCAGGCCCGTAGCAGCATAATGAGTGGATTCAGGTATGATGATTCTACCTGAAATAAGTCACACAGAAAAAGAAACATCATAAGATATCACTAATACACGGAATGTAAACTTGGCTACACAGGAACTGGATTACAAAACAGAACAGGGTCTCAAATTTAGAAAACCAACTTATGCTTGCTTAAGGGGAAAGGTGAGTTGGGGTGCTGCATAAAACCAGAGATTGAAATGAGCACAGAGTAAGTTCCTTAAGCCAAATATGGAATAGACAAGAGCTACTCCTTGCTCAACGAAATGGACTCAACACCCCATATTAAACGCCTAAGAATGTACCTGACTAGTAAGTATCTTAAAACCTATGGATTGCTATGTCTCCGAAAGGGAATCAAGCGTGTGTACAGGGGCATAAACGCAGCAGTGATAGGATTGGAGAGGTTCGGTGAGCAAATGAAGACCCTTTGAAGTCATATTGCATGGGACCCGTTCCACGGGTCTCAACTCTCCAGGTTTAAGGGATTCTTCCTTCAGCTAAAACATGCATGTGGAACCCAGAGTATGATCAACCGTGTGATCGGGAGACGTGTTCAAATACGTCTCCGTTCTCGTCCCCTGGTACTCGGGTGCAACATTCCAGACGCTTTACTAACACTCTCCCGACTTGGAGAGTCAGTGCCTTTAACCTCCTGTTTGGCCCAGTTTGCAATTTCTGCGGAAGATGAACAGGAATAGGGAGAACCAATGAGAGACTAGCTGGAGGTGTCTGGACGGGCAAATTTAACTCTCATTTCCCACCAGGAAGAGGAATTAACCAAAGGCTCAGCGTGCCGTGCCGGAACCAGTTTAGGGCCTGAAGCAATCCTACGGTGTTGCGGCCAGCTCACAAGAAAGCGAGTTGAAGAAAGGAGCTCAGGGGCACTGTAATTCACAAACCTGCAGAGTTATAAATGACAGCTATCGTCCAAAAATATACTGAAGTAAGGCTGCCAAGAGGACTTGAAAGCGGGGCAGAATTGCAGGAAACCGATTTCAGGAGGTAGACTGGAATGGCATTTAAAGCATAGGAAAAGAGGCAGAAGGTCCACAATGATGCACTTGGCCAAAAAGGGCGTATGCGTTTTTTCCTGAATATATTCAGGAAAAAACGCATACGCCCTTTTTGGCCAACCAAGCAAGCTTGCAAAGGAAATCTGCACTACAATGAAGTCTCACTTCCCCCGGTCAAAAGGGCCATCTGAAAA
Source organism: Globicephala melas (assembly GCF_963455315.2). Lineage (NCBI taxonomy): Eukaryota > Metazoa > Chordata > Mammalia > Artiodactyla > Delphinidae > Globicephala > Globicephala melas. The sequence continues at coordinate 135,715 of NW_027207693.1, read as the reverse complement.
AAGTGTAAAATCCAGAAAGGCAGGACAGGCCATGGAGAACTGGGAGCCTTGTTATGCTGATGGGCGGGATGTAAATTGCCAACAGCCACTCGGGAGAAGTGTATGGTGTTTCCTGAAACATCTAAAAAACAAAGCAACAGAGCCTAGGGCACTTCCACTTATGGTCCTTTAGCTTAGGGAAATGAAAATCAAAAAGACACAGCCACCCCAAAGTTTGGGATGGCTCTGTTTACAAGAACCTCGTTTACGGTACAAGTTCAATATCGCAGAAAGTGAAAAATGGATGAAGAAGTTGTGGTACTTACGTACAATGCAATATCACTCAGCACTGACATCTATGTCATCAGGCCCGTAGCAGCATAATGAGTGGATTCAGGTATGATGACTCTACCTGAAATAAGTCACGCAGAAAAAGAAACATCATAAGATATCACTAATACACGGAATGTAAACTTGGCTACACAGGAACTGGATTACAAAACAGAACAGGGTCTCAAATTTAGAAAACCAACTTATCCTTGCTTAAGGGGAAAGGTGAGTTGGGGTGCTGCATAAAACCAGAGATTGAAATGAGCACAGAGTAAGTTCCTTAAGCCAAATATGGAATACACAAGAGCTACTCCTTGCTCAACGAAATGGACTCAACACCCCATATTAAACGCCTAAGAATGTACCTGACTAGTAAGTATCTTAAAACCTATGGATTGCTATGTCTCAGAAAGGGAATCAAGCGTGTGTACAGGGGCATAAACGCAGCAGTGATAGGATTGGAGAGGTTCGGTGAGCAAATGAAGACCCTTTGAAGTCATATTGCATGGTACCCATTCCACAGGTCTCAACTCTCCAGGTTTAAGGGATTCTTCCTTCAGCTAAAATATGCATGTGGAACCCAGAGTATGATCAACCGTGTGACCGGGAGACGTGTTCAAATACATCTCCGTTCTCGTCCCCTGGTACTCGGGTGCAACATTCCAGACGCTTTACTAACACTCTCCCGACTTGGAGAGTCAGTGCCTTTAACCTCCTGTTTGGCCCAGTTTGCAATTTCTGCGGAAGATGAACAGGAATAGGGAGAACCAATGAGAGACTAGCTGGAGGTGTCTGGACGGGCAAATTTAACTCTCATTTCCCACCAGGAAGAGGAATTAACCAAAGGCTCAGCGTGCCGTGCCGGAACCAGATTAGGGCCTGAAGCAATCCTGCGGTGTTGCGGCCAGCTCACAAGAAAGCGAGTTGAAGAAAGGAGCTCAGGGGCACTGTAATTCACAAACCTGCAGAGTTATAAATGACAGCTATCGTCCAAAAATATACTGAAGTAAGGCTGCCAAGAGGACTTGAAAGCGGGGCAGAATTGCAGGAAACCGATTTCAGGAGGTAGACTGGAATTGCATTGAAAGCATAGGAAAAGAGGCAGAACGTCCACAATGATGCACTTGGCCAAAAAGGGCGTATGCGTTTTTTCCTGAATATATTCAGGAAAAAACGCATACGCCTTTTTTGGCCAACCAAGCAAGCTTGCAAAGGAAATCTGCACTACAATGAAGGCTCACTTCCCCCCCCCCGGTCAAAAGGGCCATCTGAATAAAGTGTAAAATCGAGAAAGGTAGGACAAGCCATGGAGAACTGGGAGCCTTTTTATGCTGATGGGCGGGATGTAAATTGCCAACAGACACTCGGGAGAAGTGTATGGTGTTTCCTGAAACATCTAAAAAACAAAGCAACAGAGCCTAGGGCACTTCCACTTATGGTCCTTTAGCTTAGGGAAATGAAAATCAAAAAGACACAGCCACCCCAAAGTTTGGGACGGCTCTGGTTACAAGAACCTCGTTTACGGTACAAGTTCAATATCGCAGAAAGTGAAAAATGGATGAAGAAGTTGTGGTACTTACGTACAATGCAATATCACTCAGCACTGACATCTATGTCATCAGGCCCGTAGCAGCATAATGAGTGGATTCAGGTAGGATGATTCTACCTGAAATATGTCACGCAGAAAAAGAAACATCATAAGATATCACTAATACACGGAATGTAAACTAGGCTACACAGGAACTGGATTACAAAACAGAACAGGGTCTCAAATTTAGAAAACCAACTTATGCTTGCTTAAGGGGAAAGGTGAGTTGGGGTGCTGCATAAAACCAGAGATTGAAACGAGCACAGAGTAAGTTCCTTAAGCCAAATATGGAATAGACAAGAGCTACTCCTTGCTCAACGAAATGGACTCAACACCCCATATTAAACGCCTAAGAATGTACCTGACTAGTAAGTATCTTAAAACCTATGGATTGTTATGTCTCCGAAAGGGAATCAAGCATGTGTACAGGGGCATAAACGCAGCAGTGATAGGATTGGAGAGGTTCGGTGAGCAAATGAAGACCCTTTGAAGTCATATTGCATGGGACCCATTCCACGGGTCTCAACTCTCCAGGTTTAAGGGATTCTTCCTTCAGCTAAAACATGCATGTGGAACCCAGAGTATGATCAACCGTGTGATCGGGAGACGTGTTCAAATACGTCTCCGTTCTCGTCCCCTGGTACTCGGGTGCAACATTCCAGACGCTTTACTAACACTCTCCCGACTTGGAGAGTCAGTGCCTTTAACCTCCTGTTTGACCCAGTTTGCAATTTCTGCGGAAGATGAACAGGAATAGGGAGAACCAATGAGAGACTAGCTGGAGGTGTCTGGACGGGCAAATTTAACTCTCATTTCCCACCAGGAAGAGGAATTAACCAAAGGCTCAGTGTGCCGTGCCGGAACCAGATTAGGGCCTGAAGCAATCCTACGGTGTTGCGGCCAGCTCACAAGAAAGCGAGTTGAAGAAAGGAGCTCAGGGGCACTGTAATTCACAAACCTGCAGAGTTATAAATGACAGCTATCGTCCAAAAATATACTGAAGTAAGGCTGCCAGGAGGACTTGAAAGCGGGGCAGAATTGCAGGAAACCGATTTCAGGAGGTAGACTGGAATGGCATTTAAAGTATAGGAAAAGAGGCAGAAGGTCCACAATGATGCACTTGGCCAAAAAGGGCGTATGCGTTTTTTCCTGAATATATTCAGGAAAAAACGCATACGCCCTTTTTGGCCAACCAAGCAAGCTTGCAAAGGAAATCTGCACTACAATGAAGTCTCACTTCCCCCCGGTCAAAAGGGCCATCTGAAAAAAGTGTAAAATCCAGAAAGGCAGGACAGGCCATGGAGAACTGGGAGCCTTGTTATGCTGATGGGCGGGATGTAAATTGCCAACAGCCACTCGGGAGATGTGTATGGAGTTTCCTGAAACATCTAAAAAACAAAGCAACAGAGCCTAGGGCACTTCCACTTATGGTCCTTTAGCTTAGGGAAATGAAAATCAAAAAGACACAGCCACCCCAAAGTTTGGGACGGCTCTGTTTACAAGAACCTCGTTTACGGTACAAGTTCAATATCGCAGAAAGTGAAAAATGGATGAAGAAGTTGTGGTACTTACGTACAATGCAATATCACTCAGCACTGACATCTATGTCATCAGGGCCGTAGCAGCATAATGAGTGGATTCAGGTATGATGATTCTACCTGAAATAAGTCACACAGAAAAAGAAACATCATAAGATATCACTAATACACGTAATGTAAACTTGGCTACACAGGAACTGGATTACAAAACAGAACAGGGTCTCAAATTTAGAAAACCAACTTATCCTTGCTTAAGGGGAAAGGTGAGTTGGGGTGCTGCATAAAACCAGAGATTGAAATGAGCACAGAGTAAGTTCCTTAAGCCAAATATGGAATAGACAAGAGCTACTCCTTGCTCAACGAAATGGACTCAACACCCCATATTAAACGCCTAAGAATGTACCTGACTAGTAAGTATCTTAAAACCTATGGATTGCTATGTCTCCGAAAGGGAATCAAGTGTGTGTACAGGGGCATAAATGCAGCAGTGATAGGATTGGAGAGGTTCGGTGAGCAAATGAAGACCCTTTGAAGTCATATTACATGGTACCCATTCCACGGGTCTCAACTCTCCATGTTTAAGGGATTCTTCCTTCAGCTAAAACATGCATGTGGAACCCAGAGTATGATCAACCGTGTGATCGGAGACGTGTTCAAATATGTCTCCGTTCTCGTCCCCTGGTACTCGGGTGCAACATTGCAGACGCTTTACTAAAACTCTCCTGACTTGGAGAGTCAGTGCCTTTAACCTCCTGTTTGACCCAGTTTGCAATTTCTGCGGAAGATGAACAGGAATAGGGAGAACCAATGAGAGACTAGCTGGAGGTGTCTGGACGGGCAAATTTAACTCTCATTTCCCACCAGGAAGAGGAATTAACCAAAGGCTCAGCGTGCCGTGCCGGAACCAGATTAGGGCCTGAAGCAATCCTACGGTGTTGCGGCCAGCTCACAAGAAAGCGAGTTGAAGAAAGGAGCTCAGGGTCACTGTAATTCACAAACCTGCAGAGTTATAAATGACAGCTATCGTCCAAAAATATACTGAAGTAAGGCTGCCAAGAGGACTTGAAAGCGGGGCAGAATTGCAGGAAACCGATTTCAGGAGGTAGACTGGAATGGCATTTAAAGTATAGGAAAAGAGGCAGAAGGTCCACAATGATGCACTTGGCCAAAAAGGGCGTATGCGTTTTTTCCTGAATATATTCAGGAAAAAACGCATACGCCCTTTTTGGCCAACCAAGCAAGCTTGCAAAGGAAATCTGCACTACAATGAAGTCTCACTTCCCCCCGGTCAAAAGGGCCATCTGAAAAAAGTGTAAAATCCAGAAAGGCAGGACAGGCCATGGAGAACTGGGAGCCTTGTTATGCTGATGGGCGGGATGTAAATTGCCAACAGCCACTCGGGAGAAGTGTATGGAGTTTCCTGAAACATCTAAAAAACAAAGCAACAGAGCCTAGGGCACTTCCACTTATGGTCCTTTAGCTTAGGGAAATGAAAATCAAAAAGACACAGCCACCCCAAAGTTTGGGACGGCTCTGTTTACAAGAACCTCGTTTACGGTACAAGTTCAATATCGCAGAAAGTGAAAAATGGATGAAGAAGTTGTGGTACTTACGTACAATGCAATATCACTCAGCGCTGACATCTATGTCATCAGGCCCGTAGCAGCATAATGAGTGGATTCAGGTATGATGATTCTACCTGAAATAAGTCACACAGAAAAAGAAACATCATAAGATATCACTAATACACGGAATGTAAACTTGGCTACACAGGAACTGGATTACAAAACAGAACAGGGTCTCAAATTTAGAAAACCAACTTATGCTTGCTTAAGGGGAAAGGTGAGTTGGGGTGCTGCATAAAACCAGAGATTGAAATGAGCACAGAGTAAGTTCCTTAAGCCAAATATGGAATAGACAAGAGCTACTCCTTGCTCAACGAAATGGACTCAACACCCCATATTAAACGCCTAAGAATGTACCTGACTAGTAAGTATCTTAAAACCTATGGATTGCTATGTCTCCGAAAGGGAATCAAGCGTGTGTACAGGGGCATAAACGCAGCAGTGATAGGATTGGAGAGGTTCGGTGAGCAAATGAAGACCCTTTGAAGTCATATTGCATGGGACCCGTTCCACGGGTCTCAACTCTCCAGGTTTAAGGGATTCTTCCTTCAGCTAAAACATGCATGTGGAACCCAGAGTATGATCAACCGTGTGATCGGGAGACGTGTTCAAATACGTCTCCGTTCTCATCCCCTGGTACTCGGGTGCAACATTCCAGACGCTTTACTAACACTCTCCCGACTTGGAGAGTCAGTGCCTTTAACCTCCTGTTTGGCCCAGTTTGCAATTTCTGCGGAAGATGAACAGGAATAGGGAGAACCAATGAGAGACTAGCTGGAGGTGTCTGGACGGGCAAATTTAACTCTCATTTCCCACCAGGAAGAGGAATTAACCAAAGGCTCAGCGTGCCGTGCCGGAACCAGTTTAGGGCCTGAAGCAATCCTACGGTGTTGCGGCCAGCTCACAAGAAAGCGAGTTGAAGAAAGGAGCTCAGGGGCACTGTAATTCACAAACCTGCAGAGTTATAAATGACAGCTATCGTCCAAAAATATACTGAAGTAAGGCTGCCAAGAGGACTTGAAAGCGGGGCAGAATTGCAGGAAACCGATTTCAGGAGGTAGACTGGAATGGCATTTAAAGCATAGGAAAAGAGGCAGAACGTCCACAATGATGCACTTGGCCAAAAAGGGCGTATGCATTTTTTCCTGAATATATTCAGGAAAAAACGCATACGCCCTTTTTGGCCAACCAAGCAAGCTTGCAAAGGAAATCTGCACTACAATGAAGTCTCACTTCCCCCCGGTCAAAAGGGCCATCTGAAAAAAGTGTAAAATCCAGAAAGGCAGGACAGGCCATGGAGAACTGGGAGCCTTGTTATGCTGATGGGCGGGATGTAAATTGCCAACAGCCACTCGGGAGAAGTGTATGGTGTTTCCTGAAACATCTAAAAAACAAAGCAACAGAGCCTAGGGCACTTCCACTTATGGTCCTTTAGCTTAGGGAAATGAAAATCAAAAAGACACAGCCACCCCAAAGTTTGGGATGGCTCTGTTTACAAGAACCTCGTTTACGGTACAAGTTCAATATCGCAGAAAGTGAAAAATGGATGAAGAAGTTGTGGTACTTACGTACAATGCAATATCACTCAGCACTGACATCTATGTCATCAGGCCCGTAGCAGCATAATGAGTGGATTCAGGTATGATGATTCTACCTGAAATAAGTCACGCAGAAAAAGAAACATCATAAGATATCACTAATACACGGAATGTAAACTTGGCTACACAGGAACTGGATTACAAAACAGAACAGGGTCTCAAATTTAGAAAACCAACTTATCCTTGCTTAAGGGGAAAGGTGAGTTGGGGGGCTGCATAAAACCAGAGATTGAAATGAGCACAGAGTAAGTTCCTTAAGCCAAATATGGAATAGACAAGAGCTACTCCTTGCTCAACGAAATGGACTCAACACCCCATATTAAACGCCTAAGAATGTACCTGACTAGTAAGTATCTTAAAACCTATGGATTGCTATGTCTCAGAAAGGGAATCAAGCGTGTGTACAGGGGCATAAACGCAGCAGTGATAGGATTGGAGAGGTTCGGTGAGCAAATGAAGACCCTTTGAAGTCATATTGCATGGTACCCATTCCACAGGTCTCAACTCTCCAGGTTTAAGGGATTCTTCCTTCAGCTAAAATATGCATGTGGAACCCAGAGTATGATCAACCGTGTGACCGGGAGACGTGTTCAAATACGTCTCCGTTCTCGTCCCCTGGTACTCGGGTGCAACATTCCAGACGCTTTACTAACACTCTCCCGACTTGGAGAGTCAGTGCCTTTAACCTCCTGTTTGGCCCAGTTTGCAATTTCTGCGGAAGATGAACAGGAATAGGGAGAACCAATGAGAGACTAGCTGGAGGTGTCTGGACGGGCAAATTTAACTCTCATTTCCCACCAGGAAGAGGAATTAACCAAAGGCTCAGCGTGCCGTGCCGGAACCAGATTAGGGCCTGAAGCAATCCTGCGGTGTTGCGGCCAGCTCACAAGAAAGCGAGTTGAAGAAAGGAGCTCAGGGGCACTGTAATTCACAAACCTGCAGAGTTATAAATGACAGCTATCGTCCAAAAATATACTGAAGTAAGGCTGCCAAGAGGACTTGAAAGCGGGGCAGAATTGCAGGAAACCCATTTCAGGAGGTAGACTGGAATTGCATTTAAAGCATAGGAAAAGAGGCAGAACGTCCACAATGATGCACTTGGCCAAAAAGGGCGTATGCGTTTTTTCCTGAATATATTCAGGAAAAAACGCATACGCCTTTTTTGGCCAACCAAGCAAGCTTGCAAAGGAAATCTGCACTACAATGAAGGCTCACTTCCCCCCCCCCCGGTCAAAAGGGCCATCTGAATAAAGTGTAAAATCCAGAAAGGCAGGACAAGCCATGGAGAACTGGGAGCCTTTTTATGCTGATGGGCGGGATGTAAATTGCCAACAGACACTCGGGAGAAGTGTATGGTGTTTCCTGAAACATCTAAAAAACAAAGCAACAGAGCCTAGGGCACTTCCACTTATGGTCCTTTAGCTTAGGGAAATGAAAATCAAAAAGACACAGCCACCCCAAAGTTTGGGACGGCTCTGTTTACAAGAACCTCGTTTACGGTACAAGTTCAATATCGCAGAAAGTGAAAAATGGATGAAGAAGTTGTGGTACTTACGTACAATGCAATATCACTCAGCACTGACATCTATGTCATCAGGCCCGTAGCAGCATAATGAGTGGATTCAGGTAGGATGATTCTACCTGAAATAAGTCACGCAGAAAAAGAAACATCATAAGATATCACTAATACACGGAATGTAAACTAGGCTACACAGGAACTGGATTACAAAACAGAACAGGGTCTCAAATTTAGAAAACCAACTTATGCTTGCTTAAGGGGAAAGGTGAGTTGGGGTGCTGCATAAAACCAGAGATTGAAATGAGCACAGAGTAAGTTCCTTAAGCCAAATATGGAATAGACAAGAGCTACTCCTTGCTCAACGAAATGGACTCAACACCCCATATTAAACGCCTAAGAATGTACCTGACTAGTAAGTATCTTAAAACCTATGGATTGTTATGTCTCCGAAAGGGAATCAAGCGTGTGTACAGGGGCATAAACGCAGCAGTGATAGGATTGGAGAGGTTCGGTGAGCAAATGAAGACCCTTTGAAGTCATATTGCATGGGACCCATTCCACGGGTCTCAACTCTCCAGGTTTAAGGGATTCTTCCTTCAGCTAAAACATGCATGTGGAACCCAGAGTATGATCAACCGTGTGATCGGGAGACGTGTTCAAATACGTCTCCGTTCTCGTCCCCTGGTACTCGGGTGCAACATTCCAGACGCTTTACTAACACTCTCCCGACTTGGAGAGTCAGTGCCTTTAACCTCCTGTTTGGCCCAGTTTGCAATTTCTGCGGAAGATGAACAGGAATAGGGAGAACCAATGAGAGACTAGCTGGAGGTGTCTGGACGGGCAAATTTAACTCTCATTTCCCACCAGGAAGAGGAATTAACCAAAGGCTCAGCGTGCCGTGCCGGAACCAGATTAGGGCCTGAAGCAATCCTGCGGTGTTGCGGCCAGCTCACAAGAAAGCGAGTTGAAGAAAGGAGCTCAGGGGCAGTGTAATTCACAAACCTGCAGAGTTATAAATGACAGCTATCGTCCAAAAATATACTGAAGTAAGGCTTCCAAGAGGACTTGAAAGCGGGGCAGAATTGCAGGAAACCGATTTCAGGAGGTAGACTGGAATTGCATTTAAAGCATAGGAAAAGAGGCAGAACGTCCACAATGATGCACTTGGCCAAAAAGGGCGTATGCGATTTTTCCTGAATATATTCAGGAAAAAACGCATACGCCCTTTTTGGCCAACCAAGCAAGCTTGCAAAGGAAATCTGCACTACAATGAAGTCTCACTTCCCCCCGGTCAAAAGGGCCATCTGAAAAAAGTGTAAAATCCAGAAAGGCAGGACAGGCCATGGAGAACTGGGAGCCTTGTTATGCTGATGGGCGGGATGTAAATTGCCAACAGCCACTCGGGAGAAGTGTATGGTGTTTCCTGAAACATCTAAAAAACAAAGCAACAGAGCCTAGGGCACTTCCACTTATGGTCCTTTAGCTTAGGGAAATGAAAATCAAAAAGACACAGCCACCCCAATGTTTGGGACGGCTCTGTTTATAAGAACCTCGTTTACGGTACAAGTTCAATATCGCAGAAAGTGAAAAATGGATGAAGAAGTTGTGGTACTTACGTACAATGCAATATCACTCAGCACTGACATCTATGTCATCAGGCCCGTAGCAGCATAATGAGTGGATTCAGGTATGATGATTCTACCTGAAATAAGTCACACAGAAAAAGAAACATCATAAGATATCACTAATACACGGAATGTAAACTTGGCTACACAGGAACTGGATTACAAAACAGAACAGGGTCTCAAATTTAGAAAACCAACTTATGCTTGCTTAAGGGGAAAGGTGAGTTGGGGTGATGCATAAAACCAGAGATTGAAATGAGCACAGAGTAAGTTCCTTAAGCCAAATATGGAATACACAAGAGCTACTCCTTGCTCAACGAAATGGACTCAACACCCCATATTAAACGCCTGAGAATGTACCTGACTAGTAAGTATCTTAAAACCTATGGATTGCTATGTCTCCGAAAGGGAATCAAGCGTGTGTACAGGGGCATAAACGCAGCAGTGATAGGATTGGAGAGGTTCGGTGAGCAAATGAAGACCCTTTGAAGTCATATTGCATGGTACCCATTCCACGGGTCTCAACTCTCCAGGTTTAAGGGATTCTTCCTTCAGCTAAAACATGCATGTGGAACCCAGAGTATGATCAACCGTGTGATCGGGAGACGTGTTCAAATACATCTCCGTTCTCGTCCCCTGGTACTCGGGTGCAACATTCCAGACGCTTTACTAACACTCTCCCGACTTGGAGAGTCAGTGCCTTTAACCTCCTGTTTGGCCCAGTTTGCAATTTCTGCGGAAGATGAACAGGAATAGGGAGAACCAATGAGAGACTAGCTGGAGGTGTCTGGACGGGCAAATTTAACTCTCATTTCCCACCAGGAAGAGGAATTAACCAAAGGCTCAGCGTGCCGTGCCGGAACCAGATTAGGGCCTGAAGCAATCCTGCGGTGTTGCGGCCAGCTCACAAGAAAGCGAGTTGAAGAAAGGAGCTCAGGGGCACTGTAATTCACAAACCTGCAGAGTTATAAATGACAGCTATCGTCCAAAAATATACTGAAGTAAGGCTGCCAAGAGGACTTGAAAGCGGGGCAGAATTGCAGGAAACCGATTTCAGGAGGTAGACTGGAATTGCATTTAAAGCATAGGAAAAGAGGCAGAACGTCCACAATGATGCACTTGGCCAAAAAGGGCGTATGCGTTTTTTCCTGAGTATATTCAGGAAAAAACGCATACGCACTTTTTGGCCAACCAAGCAAGCTTGCAAAGGAAATCTGCACTACAATGAAGTCTCACTTCCCCCCGGTCAAAAGGGCCATCTGAAAAAAGTGTAAAATCCAGAAAGGCAGGACAGGCCATGGAGAACTGGGAGCCTTGTTATGCTGATGGGCAGGATGTAAATTGCCAACAGCCACTCGGGAGAAGTGTATGGTGTTTCCTGAAACATCTAAAAGACAAAGCAACAGAGCCTAGGGCATTTCCACTTATGGTCCTTTAGCTTAGGGAAATGAAAATCAAAAAGACACAGCCACCCCAAAGTTTGGGACGGCTCTGTTTACAAGAACCTCATTTACGGTACAAGTTCAATATCGCAGAAAGTGAAAAATGGATGAAGAAGTTGTGGTACTTACGTACAATGCAATATCACTCAGCACTGACATCTATGTCATCAGGCCCGTAGCAGCATAATGAGTGGATTCAGGTATGATGATTCTACCTGAAATAAGTCACACAGAAAAAGAAACATCATAAGATATCACTAATACACGGAATGTAAACTTGGCTACACAGGAACTGGATTACAAAACAGAACAGGGTCTCAAATTTAGAAAACCAACTTATGCTTGCTTAAGGGGAAAGGTGAGTTGGGGTGCTGCATAAAACCAGAGATTGAAATGAGCACAGAGTAAGTTCCTTAAGCCAAATATGGAATAGACAAGAGCTACTCCTTGCTCAACGAAATGGACTCAACACCCCATATTAAACGCCTAAGAATGTACCTGACTAGTAAGTATCTTAAAACCTATGGATTGCTATGTCTCCGAAAGGGAATCAAGCGTGTGTACAGGGGCATAAACGCAGCAGTGATAGGATTGGAGAGGTTCGGTGAGCAAATGAAGACCCTTTGAAGTCATATTGCATGGTACCCATTCCACGGGTCTCAACTCTCCAGGTTTAAGGGATTCTTCCTTCAGCTAAAACATGCATGTGGAACCCAGAGTATGATCAACCGTGTGATCGGGAGACGTGTTCAAATACGTCTCCGTTCTCGTCCCCTGGTACTCGGGTGCAACATTCCAGACGCTTTACTAACACTCTCCCGACTTGGAGAGTCAGTGCCTTTAACCTCCTGTTTGTCCCAGTTTGCAATTTCTGCGGAAGATGAACAGGAATAGGGAGAACCAATGAGAGACTAGCTGGAGGTGTCTGGACGGGCAAATTTAACTCTCATTTCCCACCAGGAAGAGGAATTAACCAAAGGCTCAGTGTGCCGTGCCGGAACCAGATTAGGGCCTGAAGCAATCCTGCGGTGTTGCGGCCAGCTCACAAGAAAGCGAGTTGAAGAAAGGAGCTCAGGGGCACTGTAATTCACAAACCTGCAGAGTTATAAATGACAGCTATCGTCCAAAAATATACTGAAGTAAGGCTGCCAAGAGGACTCGAAATTGGGGCAGAATTGCAGGAAACCGATTTCAGGAGGTAGACTGGAATTGCATTTAAAGCATAGGAAAAGAGGCAGAACGTCCACAATGATGCACTTGGCCAAAAAGGGCGTATGCGTTTTTTCCTGAATATATTCAGGAAAAAACGCATACGCCCTTTTTGGCCAACCAAGCAAGCTTGCAAAGGAAATCTGCACTACAATGAAGTCTCACTTCCCCCCGGTCAAAAGGGCCATCTGAAAAAAGTGTAAAATCCAGAAAGGCAGGACAGGCCATGGAGAACTGGGAGCCTTGTTATGCTGATGGGCGGGATGTAAATTGCCAACAGCCACTCGGGAGAAGTGTATGGTGTTTCCTGAAACATCTAAAAAACAAAGTAACAGAGCCTAGGGCACTTCCACTTATGGTCCTTTAGCTTAGGGAAATGAAAATCAAAAAGACACAGCCACGCCAAAGTTTGGGACGGCTCTGTTTACAAGAACCTCGTTTACGGTACAAGTTCAATATCGCAGAAAGTGAAAAATGGATGAAGAAGTTGTGGTACTAACGTACAATGCAATATCACTCAGCACTGACATCTATGTCATCAGGCCCGTAGCAGCATAATGAGTGGCTTCAGGTATGATGATTCTACCTGAAATAAGTCACAGAGAAAAAGAAACATCATAAGATATCACTAATACACGGAATGTAAACTTGGCTACACAGGAACTGGATTACAAAACAGAACAGGGTCTCAAATTTAGAAAACCAACTTATGCTTGCTTAAGGGGAAAGGTGAGTTGGGGTGCTGCATAAAACCAGAGATTGAAATGAGCACAGAGTAAGTTCCTTAAGCCAAATATGGAATAGACAAGAGCTACTCCTTGCTCAACGAAATGGACTCAACACCCCATATTAAACGCCTAAGAATGTACCTGACTAGTAAGTATCTTAAAACCTATGGATTGCTATGTCTCCGAAAGGGAATCAAGCGTGTGTACAGGGGCATAAACGCAGCAGTGATAGGATTGGAGAGGTTCGGTGAGCAAATGAAGACCCTTTGAAGTCATATTGCATGGTACCCATTCCACGGGTCTCAACTCTCCAGGTTTAAGGGATTCTTCCTTCAGCTAAAACATGCATGTGGAACCCAGAGTATGATCAACCGTGTGATCGGGAGACATGTTCAAATACGTCTCCGTTCTCGTCCCCTCGTACTCGGGTGCAACATTCCAGACGCTTTACTAACACTCTCCCGACTTGGAGAGTCAGTGCCTTTAACCTCCTGTTTGGCCCAGTTTGCAATTTCTGCGGAAGATGAACAGGAATAGGGAGAACCAATGAGAGACTAGCTGGAGGTGTCTGGACGGGCAAATTTAACTGTCATTTCCCACCAGGAAGAGGAATTAACCAAAGGCTCAGCGTGCCGTGCCGGAACGAGATTAGGGCCTGAAGCAATCCTGCGGTGTTGCGGCCAGCTCACAAGAAAGCGAGTTGAAGAAAGGAGCTCAGGGGCACTCTAATTCACAAACCTGCAGAGTTATAAATGACAGCTATCGTCCAAAAATATACTGAAGTAAGGCTGCCAAGAGGACTTGAAAGCAGGGCAGAATTGCACGAAACCGATTTCAGGAGGTAGACTGGAATTGCATTTAAAGCATAGGAAAAGAGGCAGAACGTCCACAATGATGCACTTGGCCAAAAAGGGCGTATGCGTTTTTTCCTGAATATATTCAGGAAAAAACGCATACGCCCTTTTTGGCCAACCAAGCAAGCTTGCAAAGGAAATCTGCACTACAATGAAGTCTCACTTCCCCCCGGTCAAAAGGAACATCTGAAAAAAGTGTAAAATCCAGAAAGGCAGGACAGGCCATGGAGAACTGGGAGCCTTGTTATGCTGATGGGTGGGATGTAAATTGCCAACAGCCACTCGGGAGAAGTGTATGGTGTTTCCTGAAACATCTAAAAAACAAAGCAACAGAGCCTAGGGCATTTCCACTTATGGTCCTTTAGCTTAGGGAAATGAAAATCAAAAAGACACAGCCACCCCAAAGTTTGGGACGGCTCTGTTTACAAGAACCTCATTTACGGTACAAGTTCAATATCGCAGAAAGTGAAAAATGGATGAAGAAGTTGTGGTACTTACGTACAATGCAATATCACTCAGCAATGACATCTATGTCATCAGGCCCGTAGCAGCATAATGAGTGGATTCAGGTATGATGATTCTACCTGAAATAAGTCACACAGAAAAAGAAACATCATAAGATATCACTAATACACGGAATGTAAACTTGGCTACACAGGAACTAGATTACAAAACAGAACAGGGTCTCAAATTTAGAAAACCAACTTATGCTTGCTTACGGGGAAAGGTGAGTTGGGGTGCTGCATAAAACCAGAGATTGAAATGAGCACAGAGTAAGTTCCTTAAGCCAAATATGGAATAGACAAGAGCTACTCCTTGCTCAACGAAATGGACTCAACACCCCATATTAAACGCCTAAGAATGTACCTGACTAGTAAGTATCTTAAAACCTATGGATTGCTATGTCTCCGTAAGGGAATCAAGCGTGTGTACAGGGGCATAAACGCAGCAGTGATAGGATTGGAGAGGTTCGGTGAGCAAATGAAGACCCTTTGAAGTCATATTGCATGGTACCCATTCCACGGGTCTCAACTCTCCAGGTTTAAGGGATTCTTCCTTCAGCTAAAACATGCATGTGGAACCCAGAGTATGATCAACCGTGTGATCGGGAGACGTGTTCAAATACGTCTCCGTTCTCGTCCCCTGGTACTCGGGTGCAACATTCCAGACGCTTTACTAACACTCTCCCGACTTGGAGAGTCAGTGCCTTTAACCTCCTGTTTGGCCCAGTTTGCAATTTCTGCGGAAGATGAACAGGAATAGGGAGAACCAATGAGAGACTAGCTGGAGGTGTCTGGACGGGCAAATTTAACTCTCATTTCCCACCAGGAAGAGGAATTAACCAAAGGCTCAGCGTGCCGTGCCGGAACCAGATTAGGGTCTGAAGCAATCCTGCGGTGTTGCGGCCAGCTCACAAGAAAGCGAGTTGAAGAAAGGAGCTCAGGGGCACTGTAATTCACAAACCTGCAGAGTTATAAATGACAGCTATCGTCCAAAAATATACTGAAGTAAGGCTGCCAAGAGGACTTGAAAGCAGGGCAGAATTGCAGGAAACCAATTTCAGGAGGTAGACTGGAATTGCATTTAAAGCATAGGAAAAGAGGCAGAACGTCCACAATGATGCACTTGGCCAAAAAGGGCGTATGCGTTTTTTCCTGAATATATTCAGGAAAAAACGCATACGCCCTTTTTGGCCAACCAAGAAAGCTTGCAAAGGAAATCTGCACTACAATGAAGTCTCACTTCCCCCCGGTCAAAAGGGCCATCTGAAAAAAGTGTAAAATCCAGAAAGGCAGGACAGGCCATGGAGAACTGGGAGCCTTGTTATGCTGATGGTTGGGATGTAAATTGCCAACAGCCACTCGGGAGAAGTGTATGGTGTTTCCTGAAACATCTAAAAAACAAAGCAACAGAGCCTAGGGCACTTCCACTTATGGTCCTATAGCTTAGTGAAATGAAAATCAAAAAGACACAGCCACCCCAAAGTTTGGGACTGCTCTGTTTACAAGAACCTCGTTTACGGTACAAGTTCAATATCGCAGAAAGTGAAAAATGGATGAAGAAGTTGTGGTACTTACGTACAATGCAATATCACTCAGCAATGACATCTATGTCATCAGGCCCGTAGCAGCATAATGAGTGGATTCAGGTATGACGATTCTACCTGAAATAAGTCACACAGAAAAAGAAACATCATAAGATATCACTAATACACGGAATGTAAACTTGGCTACACAGGAACTGGATTACAAAACAGAACAGGGTCTCAAATTTAGAAAACCAACTTATGCTTGCTTAAGGGGAAAGGTGAGTTGGGGTGCTGTATAAAACCAGAGATTGAAATGAGCACAGAGTAAGTTCCTTAAGCCAAATATGCAATACACAAGAGCTACTCCTTGCTCAACGAAATGGACTCAACACCCCATATTAAACGCCTAAGAATGTACCTGACTTGTAAGTATCTTAAAACCTATGGATTGCTATGTCTCCGAAAGGGAATCAAGCGTGTGTACAGGGGCATAAACGCAGCAGTGATAGGATTGGAGAGGTTCGGTGAGCAAATGAAGACCCTTTGAAGTCATATTGCATGGTACCCATTCCACGGGTCTCAACTCTCCAGGTTTAAGGGATTCTTCCTTCAGCTAAAACATGCATGTGGAACCCAGAGTATGATCAACCATGTGATCGGGAGACGTGTTCAAATACGTCTCCGTTCTCGTCCCCTGGTACTCGGGTGCAACATTCCAGCCGCTTTACTAACACTCTCCCAACTTGGAGAGTCAGTGCCTTTAACCTCCTGTTTGGCCCAGTTTGCAATTTCTGCGGAAGATGAACAGGAATAGGGAGAACCAATGAGAGACTAGCTGGAGGTGTCTGGACGGGCAAATTTAACTCTCATTTCCCACCAGGAAGAAGAATTAACCAAAGGCTCAGCGTGCCGTGCCGGAACCAGATTAGGGCCTGAAGCAATCCTGCGGTGTTGCGGCAGCTCACAAGAAAGCGAGTTGAAGAAAGGAGCTCAGGGGCACTGTAATTCACAAACCTGCAGAGTTATAAATGACAGCTATCGTCCAAAAATATACTGAAGTAAGGCTGCCAAGAGGACTTGAAAGCGGGGCAGAATTGCAGGAAACCGATTTCAGGAGGTAGACTGGAATTGCATTTAAAGCATAGGAAAAGAGGCAGAACGTACACAATGATGCACTTGGCTAAAAAGGGCGTATGCGTTTTTTCCTGAATATATTCAGGAAAAAACGCATACGCCCTTTTTGGCCAACCAAGCAAGCTTGCAAAGGAAATCTGCACTACAATGAAGTCTCACTTCCCCCCGGTCAAAAGGGCCATCTGAAAAAAGTGTAAAATCCAGAAAGGCAGGACAGGCCATGGAGAACTGGGAGCCTTGTTATGCTGATGGGCGGAATGTAAATTGCCAACAGCCACTCGGGAGAAGTGTATGGTGTTTCCTGAAACATCTAAAAAACAAAGCAACAGAGCCTAGGGCACTTCCACTTATGGTCCTATAGCTTAGGGAAATGAAAATCAAAAAGACACAGCCACCCCAAAGTTTGGGACGGCTCTGTTTACAAGAACCTCGTTTACGGTACAAGTTCAATATCACAGAAAGTGAAAAATAGATGAAGAAGTTGTGGTACTTACGTACAATGCAATATCACTCAGCACTGACATCTATGTCATCAGGTCCGTAGCAGCATAATGAGTGGATTCAGGTATGACGATTCTACCTGAAATAAGTCACGCAGAAAAAGAAACATCATAAGATATCACTAATACACGGAATGTAAACTTGGCTACACAGGAACTGGATTACAAAACAGAACAGGGTCTCAAATTTAGAAAACCAACTTATGCTTGCTTAAGGGGAAAGGTGAGTTGGGGTGCTGCATAAAACCAGTGATTGAAATGAGCACAGAGTAAGTTCCTTAAGCCAAATATGGAATAGACAAGAGCTACTCCTTGCTCAACGAAATGGACTCAACACCCCATATTAAACGCCTAAGAATGTACCTGACTAGTCAGTATGTTAAAACCTATGGATTGCTGTGTCTCCGAAAGAGAACCAAGCGTGTGTACAGGGGCATAAACGCAGCAGTGATAGGATTGGAGAGGTTCGGTGAGCAAATGAAGACCCTTTGAAGTCATATTGCATGGTACCCATTCCACGGGTCTCAACTCTCCAGGTTTAAGGGATTCTTCCTTCAGCTAAAACATGCATGTGGAACCCAGGGTATGATCAACCGTGTGATCAGGAGACGTGTTCAAATATGTCTCCGTTCTCGTCCCCTGGTACTCGGGTGCAACATTCCAGACGCTTTACTAACACTCTCCCGACTTGGAGAGTCAGTGCCTTTAACATCCTGTTTGGCCCAGTTTGCAATTTCTGCGGAAGATGAACAGGAATAGGGAGAACCAATGAGAGACTAGATGGAGGTGTCTGGACGGGCAAATTTAACTCTCATTTCCCACCAGGAAGAGGAATTAACCAAAGGCTCAGCGTGCCGTGCCGGAACGAGATTAGGGCCTGAAGCAATCCTGTGGTGTTGCGGCCAGCTCACAAGAAAGCGAGTTGAAGAAAGGAGCTCAGGGGCACTGTAATTCACAAACCTGCAGAGTTATAAATGACAGCTATCGTCCAAAAATATACTGAAGTAAGGCTGCCAAGAGGACTTGAAAGCGGGGCAGAATTGCAGGAAACCGATTTCAGGAGGTAGACTGGAATTGCATTGAAAGCATAGGAAAAGAGGCAGAACGTCCACAATGATGCACTTGGCCAAAAAGGGCGTAGGCGTTTTTTCCTGAATATATTCAGGAAAAAACGCCTACGCCCTTTTTGGCCAACCAAGCAAGCTTGCAAAGGAAATCTGCACTACAATGAAGTCTCACTTCCCCCCGGTCAAAATGGCCATCTGAAAATAGTGTAAAATCCAGAAAGGCAGGACAGGCCATGGAGAACTGGGAGCCTTGTTATGCTGATGGGCGGGATGTAAATTGCCAACAGCCACTCGGGAGAAGTGTATGGTGTTTCCTGAAACATCTAAAAAACAAAGCAACAGAGCCTAGGGCACTTCCACTTATGGTCCTTTAGCTTAGGGAAATGAAAATCAAAAAGACACAGCCACCCCAAAGTTTGGGACGGCTCTGTTTACAAGAACCTCGTTTACGGTACAAGTTTAATATCGCAGAAAGTGAAAAATGGATGAAGAAGTTGTGGTACTTACGTACAATGCAAAATCACTCAGCACTGACATCTATGTCATCAGGCCCGTAGCAGCATAATGAGTGGATTCAGGTATGATGATTCTACCTGAAATAAGTCACACAGAAAAAGAAACATCATAAGATATCACTAATACACGGAATGTAAACTTGGCTACACAGGAACTGGATTACAAAACAGAACAGGGTCTCAAATTTAGAAAACCAACTTATGCTTGCTTAAGGGGAAAGGTGAGTTGGGGTGCTGCATAAAACCAGAGATTGAAATGAGCACAGAGTAAGTTCCTTAAGCCAAATATGGAATAGACAAGAGCTACTCCTTGCTCAACGAAATGGACTCAACACCCCATATTAAATGCCTAAGAATGTACCTGACAAGTAAGTATCTTAAAACCTATGGATTGCTATCTCTCCGAAAGGGAATCAAGCGTGTGTACAGGGGCATAAACCCAGCAGTGATAGGATTGGAGAGGTTCGGTGAGCAAATGAAGACCCTTTGAAGTCATATTGCATGGTACCCATTCCACGGGTCTCAACTCTCCAGGTTTAAGGGATTCTTCCTTCAGCTAAAACATGCATGTGGAACCCAGAGTATGATCAACCGTGTGATCGGGAGACGTGTTCAAATATGTCTCCGTTCTCGTCCCCTGGTACTCGGGTGCAACATTCCAGATGCTTTACTAACACTGTCCCGACTTGGAGAGTCAGTGCCTTTAACCTCCTGTTTGGCCCAGTTTGCAATTTCTGCGGAAGATGAACAGGAATAGGGAGAACCAATGAGAGACTAGCTGGAAGTGTCTGGACGGGCAAATTTAACTCTCATTTCCCACCAGGAAGAGGAATTAACCAAAGGCTTAGCGTGCCGTGCCAGTACCAGATTAGGGCCTGAAGCAATCCTGCGGTGTTGCGGCCAGCTCACAAGAAAGCGAGTTGAAGAAAGGAGCTCAGGGGCACTGTAATTCACAAACCTGCAGAGTTATAAATGACAGCTATCGTCCAAAAATATACTGAAGTAAGGCTGCCAAGAGGACTTGAAAGCGGGGCAGAATTGCAGGAAACCGATTACAGGAGGTGGACTGGAATTGCATTTAAAGCATAGGAAAAGAGGCAGAACGTCCACAATGATGCACTTGGCCAAAAAGGGCGTATGCGTTTTTTCCTGAATATATTCAGGAAAAAACGCATACGCCCTTTTTGGCCAACCAAGCAAGCTTGCAAAGGAAATCTGCACTACAATGAAGTCTCACTTCCCCCCGGTCAAAAGGGCCATCTGAAAAAAGTGTAAAATCCAGAAAGGCAGGAAGGCCATGGAGAACTGGGAGCCTTGTTATGCTGATGGGCGGGATGTAAATTGCCAACAGCCACTCGGGAGAAGTGTATGGTGTTTCCTGAAACATCTAAAAAACAAAGCAACAGAGCCTAGGGCACTTCCACTTATGGTCCTTTAGCTTAGGGAAATGAAAATCAAAAAGACACAGCCACCCCAAAGTTTGGGACGGCTCTGTTTACAAGAACCTCGTTTACGGTACAAGTTCAATATCGCAGAAAGTGAAAAATGGATGAAGAAGTTGTGGTACTTACGTACAATGCAATATCACTCAGCAATGACATCTATATCATCAGGCCCGTAGCAGCATAATGAGTGGATTCAGGTATGATGATTCTACCTGAAAGAAGTCACACAGAAAAAGAAACATCATAAGATATCACTAATACACGGAATGTAAACTTGGCTACACAGGAACTGGATTACAAAACAGAACAGTGTCTCAAATTTAGAAAACCAACTTATGCTTGCTTAAGGGGAAAGGTGAGTTGGGGTGCTGCATAAAACCAGAGATTGAAATGAGCACAGAGTAAGTTCCTTAAGCCAAATATGGAATAGACAAGAGCTACTCCTTGCTCAACGAAATGGACTCAACACCCCATATTAAACGCCTAAGAATGTACCTGACTAGTAAGTATCTTAAAACCTATGTATTGCTATGTCTCCGAAAGGGAATCAAGCGTGTGTACAGGGGCATAAACGCAGCAGTGATAGGATTGGAGAGGTTCGGTGAGCAAATGAAGACCCTTTGAAGTCATATTGCATGGTACCCATTCCACGGGTCTCAACTCTCCAGGTTTAAGGGATTCTTCCTTCAGCTAAAACATGCATGTGGAACCCAGAGTATGATCAACCGTGTGATCGGGAGACGTGTTCAAATATGTCTCCGTTCTCGTCCCCTGGTACTCGGGTGCAACATTCCAGATGCTTTACTAACACTGTCCTGACTTGGAGAGTCAGTGCCTTTAAACTCCTGTTTGGCCCAGTATGCAATTTCTGCGGAAGATGAACAGGAATAGGGAGAACCAATGAGAGACTAGCTGGAGGTTTCTGGACGGGCAAATTTAACTCTCATTTCCCACCAGGAAGAGGAATTAACCAAAGGCTCAGCGTGCCGTGCCGGAACCAGATTAGGGCCTGAAGCAATCCTGCGGTGTTGCGGCCAGCTCACAAGAAAGCGAGTTGAAGAAAGGAGCTCAGGGGCACTGTAATTCACAAACCTGCAGAGTTATAAATGACAGCTATCGTCCAAAAATATACTGAAGTAAGGCTGCCAAGAGGACTTGAAAGCAGGGCAGAATTGCAGGAAACCGATTTCAGGAGGTAGACTGGTATTGCATTTAAAGCATAGGAAAAGAGGCAGAACGTCCACAATGATGCACTTGGCCAAAAAGGGCGTATGCGATTTTTCCTGAATATATTCAGGAAAAAACGCATACGCCCTTTTTGGCCAACCAAGCAAGCTTGCAAAGGAAATCTGCACTACAGTGAAGTCTCACTTCCCCCCGGTCAAAAGGGCCATCTAAAAAAAGTGTAAAATCCAGAAAGGCAGGACAGGCCATGGAGAACTGGGAGCCTTGTTATGCTGATGGGCGGGATGTAAATTGCCAACAGCCACTCGGGAGAAGTGTATGGAGTTTCCTGAAACATCTAAAAAACAAAGCAACAGAGCCTAGGGCACTTCCACTTATGGTCCTTTAGCTTAGGGAAATGAAAATCAAAAAGACACAGCCACCCCAAAGTTTGGGACGGCTCTGTTTACAAGAACCTCGTTTACGGTACAAGTTCAATATCGCAGAAAGTGAAAAATGGATGAAGAAGTTGTGGTACTTACGTACAATGCAATATCACTCAGCACTGACATCTATGTCATCAGGCCCATAGCAGCATAATGAGTGGATTCAGGTATGATGATTCTACCTGAAAGAAGTCACACAGAAAAGAAACATCATAAGTTATCACTAATACACGGAATGTAAACTTGGCTACACAGGAACTGGATTACAAAACAGAACAGGGTCTCAAATTTAGAAAACCAACTTATGCTTGCTTAAGGGGAAAGGTGAGTTGGGGTGCTGCATAAAACCAGAGATTGAAATGAGCACAGAGTAAGTTCCTTAAGCCAAATATGGAATACACAAGAGCTACTCCTTGCTCAACGAAATGGACTCAACACCCCATATTAAACGCCTAAGAATGTACCTGACTAGTAAGTATCTTAAAACCTATGGATTGCTATGTCTCCGAAAGGGAATCAAGCGTGTGTACAAGGGCATAAACGCAGCAGTGATAGGATTGGAGAGGTTCGGTGAGCAAATGAAGACCCTTTGAAGTCATATTGCATGGTACCCATTCCACGGGTCTCAACTCTCCAGGTTTAAGGGATTCTTCCTTCAGCTAAAACATGCATGTGGAACCCAGAGTATGATCAACCGTGTGATCGGGAGACGTGTTCAAATACGTCTCCGTTCTCGTCCCCTGGTACTCGGGTGCAACATTCCAGACGCTTTACTAACACTCTCCCGACTTGGAGAGTCAGTGCCTTTAACCTCCTGTTTGGCCCAGTTTGCAATTTCTGCGGAAGATGAACAGGAATAGGGAGAACCAATGAGAGACTAGCTGGAAGTGTCTGGACGGGCAAATTTAACTCTCATTTCCCACCAGGAAGAGGAATTAACCAAAGGCTTAGCGTGCCGTGCCAGTACCAGATTAGGGCCTGAAGCAATCCTGCGGTGTTGCGGCCAGCTCACAAGAAAGCGAGTTGAAGAAAGGAGCTCAGGGGCACTGTAATTCACAAACCTGCAGAGTTATAAATGACAGCTATCGTCCAAAAATATACTGAAGTAAGGCTGCCAAGAGGACTTGAAAGCGGGGCAGAATTGCAGGAAACCGATTACAGGAGGTGGACTGGAATTGCATTTAAAGCATAGGAAAAGAGGCAGAACGTCCACAATGATGCACTTGGCCAAAAAGGGCGTATGCGTTTTTTCCTGAATATATTCAGGAAAAAACGCATACGCCCTTTTTGGCCAACCAAGCAAGCTTGCAAAGGAAATCTGCACTACAATGAAGTCTCACTTCCCCCCGGTCAAAAGGGCCATCTGAAAAAAGTGTAAAATCCAGAAAGGCAGGAAGGCCATGGAGAACTGGGAGCCTTGTTATGCTGATGGGCGGGATGTAAATTGCCAACAGCCACTCGGGAGAAGTGTATGGTGTTTCCTGAAACATCTAAAAAACAAAGCAACAGAGCCTAGGGCACTTCCACTTATGGTCCTTTAGCTTAGGGAAATGAAAATCAAAAAGACACAGCCACCCCAAAGTTTGGGACGGCTCTGTTTACAAGAACCTCGTTTACGGTACAAGTTCAATATCGCAGAAAGTGAAAAATGGATGAAGAAGTTGTGGTACTTACGTACAATGCAATATCACTCAGCAATGACATCTATATCATCAGGCCCGTAGCAGCATAATGAGTGGATTCAGGTATGATGATTCTACCTGAAAGAAGTCACACAGAAAAAGAAACATCATAAGATATCACTAATACACGGAATGTAAACTTGGCTACACAGGAACTGGATTACAAAACAGAACAGTGTCTCAAATTTAGAAAACCAACTTATGCTTGCTTAAGGGGAAAGGTGAGTTGGGGTGCTGCATAAAACCAGAGATTGAAATGAGCACAGAGTAAGTTCCTTAAGCCAAATATGGAATAGACAAGAGCTACTCCTTGCTCAACGAAATGGACTCAACACCCCATATTAAACGCCTAAGAATGTACCTGACTAGTAAGTATCTTAAAACCTATGTATTGCTATGTCTCCGAAAGGGAATCAAGCGTGTGTACAGGGGCATAAACGCAGCAGTGATAGGATTGGAGAGGTTCGGTGAGCAAATGAAGACCCTTTGAAGTCATATTGCATGGTACCCATTCCACGGGTCTCAACTCTCCAGGTTTAAGGGATTCTTCCTTCAGCTAAAACATGCATGTGGAACCCAGAGTATGATCAACCGTGTGATCGGGAGACGTGTTCAAATATGTCTCCGTTCTCGTCCCCTGGTACTCGGGTGCAACATTCCAGATGCTTTACTAACACTGTCCTGACTTGGAGAGTCAGTGCCTTTAACCTCCTGTTTGGCCCAGTATGCAATTTCTGCGGAAGATGAACAGGAATAGGGAGAACCAATGAGAGACTAGCTGGAGGTTTCTGGACGGGCAAATTTAACTCTCATTTCCCACCAGGAAGAGGAATTAACCAAAGGCTCAGCGTGCCGTGCCGGAACCAGATTAGGGCCTGAAGCAATCCTGCGGTGTTGCGGCCAGCTCACAAGAAAGCGAGTTGAAGAAAGGAGCTCAGGGGCACTGTAATTCACAAACCTGCAGAGTTATAAATGACAGCTATCGTCCAAAAATATACTGAAGTAAGGCTGCCAAGAGGACTTGAAAGCGGGGCAGAATTGTAGGAAACCGATTTCAGGAGGTAGACTGGTATTGCATTTAAAGCATAGGAAAAGAGGCAGAACGTCCACAATGATGCACTTGGCCAAAAAGGGCGTATGCGATTTTTCCTGAATATATTCAGGAAAAAACGCATACGCCCTTTTTGGCCAACCAAGCAAGCTTGCAAAGGAAATCTGCACTACAGTGAAGTCTCACTTCCCCCCGGTCAAAAGGGCCATCTAAAAAAAGTGTAAAATCCAGAAAGGCAGGACAGGCCATGGAGAACTGGGAGCCTTGTTATGCTGATGGGCGGGATGTAAATTGCCAACAGCCACTCGGGAGAAGTGTATGGTGTTTCCTGAAACATCTAAAAAACAAAGCAACAGAGCCTAGGGCACTTCCACTTATGGTCCTTTAGCTTAGGGAAATGAAAATCAAAAAGACACAGCCACCCCAAAGTTTGGGACGGCTCTGTTTACAAGAACCTCGTTTACGGTACAAGTTCAATATCGCAGAAAGTGAAAAATGGATGAAGAAGTTGTGGTACTTACGTACAATGCAATATCACTCAGCAATGACATCTATGTCATCAGGCACGTAGCAGCATAATGAGTGGATTCAGGTATGACGATTCTACCTGAAATAAGTCACGCAGAAAAAGAAACATCATAAGATATCACTAATACACGGAATGTAAACTTGGCTACACAGGAACTGGATTACAAAACAGAACAGGGTCTCAAATTTAGAAAACCAACTTATGCTTGCTTAAGGGGAAAGGTGAGTTGGGGTGCTGTATAAAACCAGAGATTGAAATGAGCACAGAGTAAGTTCGTTAAGCCAAATATGGAATAGACAAGAGCTACTCCTTGCTCAACGAAATGGAGTCAACACCCCATATTAAATGCCTAAGAATGTACCTGACTAGTAAGTATCTTAAAACCTATGGATTGCTATGTCTCTGAAAGGGAATCAAGCGTGTGTACAGGGGCGTAAACGCAGCAGTGATAGGATTGGAGAGGTTCGGTGAGCAAATGAAGACCCTTTGAAGTCATATTGCACGGTTCCCATTCCACGGGTCTCAACGCTCCAGGTTTAAGGTATTTTCCTTCAGCTGAAACATGCATGTGGAACCCAGAGTATGATCAACTGTGTGATCGGGAGTCGTGTTCAAATATGTCTCCATTCTCGTCCCCTGGTACTCGGGTGCAACATTCCAGACGCTTTACTAACACTCTCCCGACTTGGAGAGTCAGTGCCTTTAACCTCCTGTTTGGCCCAGTTTGCAATTTCTGCGGAAGATGCAAAGGAATAGGGAGAACCAATGAGAGACTAGCTGGAGGTGTCTGGACTGGCAAATTTAACTCTCATTTCCCACCAGGAAGAGGAATTAAGCAAAAGCTCAGCGAGCCGTGGCTGAACCAGTTTAGGGCCTGAAGCAATCCTGCGGTGTTGCGGCCAGCTCACAAGAAAGCGAGTTGAAGAAAGGAGCTCAGGGGCACTGTAATTCACAAACCTGCAGAGTTATAAATGACAGCTATCGTCCAAAAATATACTGAAGTAAGGCTGCCAAGAGGACTTGAAAGCGGGGCAGAATTGCAGGAAACCGATTTCAGGAGGTAGACTGGAATTGCATTTAAAGCATAGGAAAAGAGGCAGAACGTCCACAATGATGCACTTGGCCAAAAAGGGCGTATGCGTTTTTTCCTGAATATATTCAGGAAAAAACGCATACGCCCTTTTTGGCCAAGCAAGCAATCTTGCAAAGGAAATCTGCACTACAATGAAGTCTCACTTCCCCCCGGTCAAAAGGGCCATCTGAAAAAAGTGTAAAATCCAGAAAGGCAGGACAGGCCATGGAGAACTGGGAGCCTTGTTATGCTGATGGGCGGGATGTAAATTGCCAACAGCCACTCGGGAGAAGTGTATGGTGTTTCCTGAAACATCTAAAGAACAAAGCAACAGAGCCTAGGGCACTTCCACTTATGGTCCTATAGCTTAGGGAAATGAAAATCAAAAAGACACAGCCACCCCAAAGTTTGGGACGGCTCTGTTTACAAGAACCTGGTTTACGGTACAAGTTCAATATCGCAGAAAGTGAAAAATGGATGAAGAAGTTGTGGTACTTACGTACAATGCAATATCACTCAGCAATGACATCTATGTCATCAGGCCCGTAGCAGCATAATGAGTGGATTCAGGTATGATGATTCTACCTGAAATAAGTCACACAGAAAAAGAAACATCATAAGATATCACTAATACACGGAATGTAAACTTGGCTACACAGGAACTGGATTACAAAACAGAACAGTGTCTCAAATTTAGAAAACCAACTTATGCTTGCTTAAGGGGAAAGGTGAGTTGGGGTGCTGCATAAAACCAGAGATTGAAATGAGCACAGAGTAAGTTCCTTAAGCCAAATATGGAATAGACAAGAGCTACTCCTTGCTCAACGAAATGGACTCAACACCCCATATTAAACACCTAAGAATGTACCTGACTAGTAAGTATCTTAAAACTTACGGAGTGCTATGTCTCTGAAAGAGAATCAAGCGTGTGTACAGGGGCATAAACGCAGCAGTGATAGGATTGGAGAGTTTCGGTGAGCAAATGAAGACCCCTTGAAGTCATATTGCATGGTACCCATTCCACGGGTCTCAACTCTCCAGGTTTAAGGGATTCTTCCTTCAGCTAAAACATGCATGTGGAACCCAGAGTATGATCAACCGTGTGATCGGGAGACGTGTTCAAATACGTCTCCGTTCTCGTCCCCTGGTACTCGGGTGCAACATTCCAGACGCTTTACTAACACTCTCCCGACTTGGAGAGTCAGTGCCTTTAAGCTCCTGTTTGTCCCAGTTTGCAATTTGTGCGGAAGATGAACAGGAATAGGGAGAACCAATGAGAGACTAGCTGGAGGTGTCTGGACTGGCAAGTTTAACTCTCATTTCCCACCAGGAAGAGGAATTAACCAAAGGCTCAGCATGCCGTGCCGGAACCAGATTAGGGCCTGAAGCAATCCTGCGGTGTTGCGGCCAGCTCACAAGAAAGCGAGTTGAAGAAAGGAGGACAGGGGCACTGTAATTCACAAACCTGCAGAGTTATAAATGACAGCTATCGTCCAAAAATATACTGAAGTAAGGCTGCCAAGAGGACTTGAAAGCGGGGCAGAATTGCAGGAAACCGATTTCAGGAGGTAGACTGGAATTGCATTTAAAGCATAGGAAAAGAGGCAGAACGTCCACAATGATGCACTTGGCCAAAAAGTGCGTATGCGTTTTTTCCTGAATATATTCAGGAAAAAACGCATACGCCCTTTTTGCCCAACCAAGCAAGCTTGCAAAGGAAATCTGCACTACAATGCAGTCTCACTTCCCCCCGGTCAAAAGGGCCATCTGAAAAAAGTGTAAAATCCAGAAAGGCAGGACAGGCCATGGAGAACTGGGAGCCTTGTTATGCTGATGGGCGGGATGTAAATTGCCAACAGCCACTCGGGAGAAGTTTATGGTGTTTCCTGAAACATCTAAAAAACAAAGCAACAGAGCCTAGGGCACTTCCACTTATGGTCCTTTAGCTTAGGGAAATGAAAATCAAAAAGACACAGCCACCCCAAAGTTTGGGACGGCTCTGTTTACAAGAACCTCGTTTACGGTACAAGTTTAATATCGCAGAAAGTGAAAAATGGATGAAGAAGTTGTGGTACTTACGTACAATGCAATATCACTCAGCACTGACATCTATGTCATCAGGCCCGTAGCAGCATAATGAGTGGATTCAGGTATGATGATTCTACCTGAAATAAGTCACGCAGAAAAAGAAACATCATAAGATATCACTAATACACGGAATGTAAACTTGGCTACACAGGAACTGGATTACAAAACAGAACAGGGTCTCAAATTTAGAAAACCAACTTATGCTTGCTTAAGGGGAAAGGTGAGTTGGGGTGCTGCATAAAACCAGAGATTGAAATGAGCACAGAGTAAGTTCCTTAAGCCAAATATGGAATAGACAAGAGCTACTCCTTGCTCAACGAAATGGACTCAACACCCCATATTAAACGCCTAAGAATGTACCTGACTAATAAGTATCTTAAAACCTATGGATTGCTATGTCTCCGAAAGGGAATCAAGCGTGTGTACAGGGGCATAAACCCAGCAGTGATAGGATTGGAGAGGTTCGGTGAGCAAATGAAGACCCTTTGAAGTCATATTGCATGGTACCCATTCCACGGGTCTCAACTCTCCAGGTTTAAGGGATTCTTCCTTCAGCTAAAACATGCATGTGGAACCCAGAGTATGATCAACCGTGTGATCGGGAGACGTGTTCAAATACGTCTCCGTTCTCGTCCCCTGGTACTCGGGTGCAACATTCCAGACGCTTTACTAACACTCTCCCGACTTGGAGAGTCAGTGCCTTTAACCTCCTGTTTGGCCCAGTTTGCAATTTCTGTGGAAGATGAACAGGAATAGGGAGAACCAATGAGAGACTAGCTGGAGGTGTCTGGACGGGCAAATTTAACTCTCATTTCCCACCAGGAAGAGGAATTAACCAAAGGCTCAGCGTGCCGTGCCGGAACGAGATTAGGGCCTGAAGCAATCCTGCGGTGTTGCGGCCAGCTCACAAGAAAGCGAGTTGAAGAAAGGAGCTCAGGGGCACTGTAATTCACAAACCTGCAGAGTTATAAATGACAGCTATCGTCCAAAAATATACTGAAGAAAGGCTGCCAAGAGGACTTGAAAGCGGGGCAGAATTGCAGGAAACCGATTTCAGGAGGTAGACTGGAATTGCATTTAAAGCATAGGAAAAGAGGCAGAACGTCCACAATGATGCACTTGGCCAAAAAGGGCGTATGCGTTTTTTCCTGAATATATTCAGGAAAAAACGCATACGCCCTTTTTGGCCAACCAAGCAAGCTTGCAAAGGAAATCTGCACTACAATGAAGTCTCACTTCCCCCCGGTCAAAAGGGCCATCTGAAAAAAGTGTAAAATCCAGAAAGGCAGGACAGGCCATGGAGAACTGGGAGCCTTGTTATGCTGATGGGCGGGATGTAAATTGCCAACAGCCACTCGGGAGAAGTGTATGGTGTTTACTGAAACATCTAAAAAACAAAGCAACAGAGCCTAGGGCACTTCCACTTATGGTCCTTTAGCTTAGGGAAATGAAAATCAAAAAGACACAGCCACCCCAAAATTTGGGACGGCTCTGTTTACAAGAACCTCGTTTACGGTACAAGTTCAATATCGCAGAAAGTGAAAAATGGATGAAGAAGTTGTGGTACTTACGTACAATGCAATATCACTCAGCACTGACATCTATGTCATCAGGCCCGTAGCAGCATAATGAGTGGATTCAGGTATGATGATTCTACCTGAAATAAGTTACGCAGAAAAAGAAACATCATAAGATAACACTAATACACGGAATGTAAACTTGGCTACACAGGAACTGGATTACAAAACAGAACAGGGTCTCAAATTTAGAAAACCAACTTATGCTTGCTTAAGGGGAAAGGTGAGTTGGGGTGCTGCATAAAACCAGAGATTGAAATGAGCACAGAGTAAGTTCCTTAAGCCAAATATGGAATAGACAAGAGCTACTCCTTGCTCAACGAAATGGACTCAACACCCCATATTAAACGCCTAAGAATGTACCTGACTAGTAAGTATCTTAAAACCTATGGATTGCTATGTCTCCGAAAGGGAATCAAGCGTGTGTACAGGGGCATAAACGCAGCAGTGATAGGATTGGAGAGGTTCGGTGAGCAAATGAAGACCCTTTGAAGTCATATTGCACGGTTCCCATTCCACGGGTCTCAACGCTCCAGGTTTAAGGTATTCTTCCTTCAGCTGAAACATGCATGTGGAACCCAGAGTATGATCAACTGTGTGATCGGGAGTCGTGTTCCAATATGTCTCCATTCTCGTCCCCTGGTACTCGGGTGCAACATTCCAGACGCTTTACTAACACTCTCCCGACTTGGAGAGTCAGTGCCTTTAACCTCCTGTTTGGCCCAGTTTGCAATTTCTGCGGAAGATGAAAAGGAATAGGGAGAACCAATGAGAGACTAGCTGGAGGTGTCTGGACTGGCAAATTTAACTCTAATTTCCCACCAGGAAGAGGAATTAAGCAAAAGCTCAGTGAGCCGTGCCTGAACCAGTTTAGGGCCTGAAGCAATCCTGCGGTGTTGCGGCCAGCTCACAAGAAAGCGAGTTGAAGAAAGGAGCTCAGGGGCACTGTAATTCACAAACCTGCAGAGTTATAAATGACAGCTATCGTCCAAAAATATACTGAAGTAAGGCTGCCAAGAGGACTTGAAAGCGGGGCAGAATTGCAGGAAACCGATTTCAGGAGGTAGACTGGAATTGCATTTAAAGCATAGGAAAAGAGGCAGAACGTCCACAATGATGCACTTGGCCAAAAAGGGCGTATGCGTTTTTTCCTGAATATATTCAGGAAAAAACGCATACGCCCTTTTTGGCCAACCAAGCAAGCTTGCAAAGGAAATCTGCACTACAATGAAGTCTCACTTCCCCCCGGTCAAAAGGGCCATCTGAAAAAAGTGTAAAATCCAGAAAGGCAGGACAGGCCATGGAGAACTGGGAGCCTTGTTATGCTGATGGGCGGGATGTAAATTGCCAACAGCCACTGGGGAGAAGTGTATGGTGTTTCCTGAAACATCTAAAAAACAAAGCAACAGAGCCTAGGGCACTTCCACTTATGGTCCTTTAGCTTAGGGAAATGAAAATCAAAAAGACACAGCCACCCCAAAGTTTGGGACGGCTCTGTTTACAAGAACCTCGTTTACGGTACAAGTTCAATATCGCAGAAAGTGAAAAATGGATGAAGAAGTTGTGGTACTTACGTACAATGCAATATCACTCAGCACTGACATCTATGTCATCAGGCCCGTAGCAGCATAATGAGTGGATTCAGGTATGATGATTCTACCTGAAATAAGTTACGCAGAAAAAGAAACATCATAAGATAACACTAATACACGGAATGTAAACTTGGCTACACAGGAACTGGATTACAAAACAGAACAGGGTCTCAAATTTAGAAAACCAACTTATGCTTGCTTAAGGGGAAAGGTGAGTTGGGGTGCTGCATAAAACCAGAGATTGAAATGAGCACAGAGTAAGTTCCTTAAGCCAAATATGGAATAGACAAGAGCTACTCCTTGCTCAACGAAATGGACTCAACACCCCATATTAAACGCCTAAGAATGTACCTGACTAGTAAGTATCTTAAAACCTATGGATTGCTATGTCTCCGAAAGGGAATCAAGCGTGTGTACAGGGGCATAAACGCAGCAGTGATAGGATTGGAGAGGTTCGGTGAGCAAATGAAGACCCTTTGAAGTCATATTGCACGGTTCCCATTCCACGGGTCTCAACGCTCCAGGTTTAAGGTATTCTTCCTTCAGCTGAAACATGCATGTGGAACCCAGAGTATGATCAACTGTGTGATCGGGAGTCGTGTTCCAATATGTCTCCATTCTCGTCCCCTGGTACTCGGGTGCAACATTCCAGACGCTTTACTAACACTCTCCCGACTTGGAGAGTCAGTGCCTTTAACCTCCTGTTTGGCCCAGTTTGCAATTTCTGCGGAAGATGAAAAGGAATAGGGAGAACCAATGAGAGACTAGCTGGAGGTGTCTGGACTGGCAAATTTAACTCTAATTTCCCACCAGGAAGAGGAATTAAGCAAAAGCTCAGTGAGCCGTGCCTGAACCAGTTTAGGGCCTGAAGCAATCCTGCGGTGTTGCGGCCAGCTCACAAGAAAGCGAGTTGAAGAAAGGAGCTCAGGGGCACTGTAATTCACAAACCTGCAGAGTTATAAATGACAGCTATCGTCCAAAAATATACTGAAGTAAGGCTGCCAAGAGGACTTGAAAGCGGGGCAGAATTGCAGGAAACCGATTTCAGGAGGTAGACTGGAATTGCATTTAAAGCATAGGAAAAGAGGCAGAACGTCCACAATGATGCACTTGGCCAAAAAGGGCGTATGCGTTTTTTCCTGAATATATTCAGGAAAAAACGCATACGCCCTTTTTGGCCAACCAAGCAAGCTTGCAAAGGAAATCTGCACTACAATGAAGTCTCACTTCCCCCCGGTCAAAAGGGCCATCTGAAAAAAGTGTAAAATCCAGAAAGGCAGGACAGGCCATGGAGAACTGGGAGCCTTGTTATGCTGATGGGCGGGATGTAAATTGCCAACAGCCACTGGGGAGAAGTGTATGGTGTTTCCTGAAACATCTAAAAAACAAAGCAACAGAGCCTAGGGCACTTCCACTTATGGTCCTTTAGCTTAGGGAAATGAAAATCAAAAAGACACAGCCACCCCAAAGTTTGGGACGGCTCTGTTTACAAGAACCTCGTTTACGGTACAAGTTCAATATCGCAGAAAGTGAAAAATGGATGAAGAAGTTGTGGTACTTACGTACAATGCAATATCACTCAGCACTGACATCTATGTCATCAGGCCCGTAGGAGCATAATGAGTGGATTCAGGTATGATGATTCTACCTGAAATAAGTCACGCAGAAAAAGAAACATCATAAGATATCACTAATACACGGAATGTAAACTTGGCTACACAGGAACTGGATTACAAAACAGAACAGGGTCTCAAATTTAGAAAACCAACTTATGCTTGCTTAAGGGGAAAGGTGAGTTGGGGTGCTGCATAAAACCAGAGATTGAAATGAGCACAGAGTAAGTTCCTTAAGCCAAATATGGAATAGACAAGAGCTACTCCTTCCTCAACGAAATGGACTCAACACCCCATATTAAACGCCTAAGAATGTACCTGACTAGTAAGTATCTTAAAACCTATGGATTGCTATGTCTCCGAAAGGGAATCAAGCGTGTGTACAGGGGCATAAACGCAGCAGTGATAGGATTGGAGAGGTTCGGTGAGCAAATGAAGACCCTTTGAAGTCATATTGCATGGTACCCATTCCACGGGTCTCAACTCTCCAGGTTTAAGGGATTCTTCCTTCAGCTAAAACATGCATGTGGAACCCAGAGTATGATCAACCGTGTGATCGGGAGACGTGTTCAAATACGTCTCCGTTCTCGTCCCCTGGTACTCGGGTGCAACATTCCAGACGCTTTACTAACACTCTCCCGACTTGGAGAGTCAGTGCCTTTAACCTCCTGTTTGGCCCAGTTTGCAATTTCTGTGGAAGATGAACAGGAATAGGGAGAACCAATGAGAGACTAGCTGGAGGTGTCTGGACGGGCAAATTTAACTCTCATTTCCCACCAGGAAGAGGAATTAACCAAAGGCTCAGCGTGCCGTGCCGGAACGAGATTAGGGCCTGAAGCAATCCTGCGGTGTTGCGGCCAGCTCACAAGAAAGCGAGTTGAAGAAAGGAGCTCAGGGGCACTGTAATTCACAAACCTGCAGAGTTATAAATGACAGCTATCGTCCAAAAATATACTGAAGAAAGGCTGCCAAGAGGACTTGAAAGCGGGGCAGAATTGCAGGAAACCGATTTCAGGAGGTAGACTGGAATTGCATTTAAAGCATAGGAAAAGAGGCAGAACGTCCACAATGATGCACTTGGCCAAAAAGGGCGTATGCGTTTTTTCCTGAATATATTCAGGAAAAAACGCATACGCCCTTTTTGGCCAACCAAGCAAGCTTGCAAAGGAAATCTGCACTACAATGAAGTCTCACTTCCCCCCGGTCAAAAGGGCCATCTGAAAAAAGTGTAAAATCCAGAAAGGCAGGACAGGCCATGGAGAACTGGGAGCCTTGTTATGCTGATGGGCGGGATGTAAATTGCCAACAGCCACTCGGGAGAAGTGTATGGTGTTTACTGAAACATCTAAAAAACAAAGCAACAGAGCCTAGGGCACTTCCACTTATGGTCCTTTAGCTTAGGGAAATGAAAATCAAAAAGACACAGCCACCCCAAAATTTGGGACGGCTCTGTTTACAAGAACCTCGTTTACGGTACAAGTTCAATATCGCAGAAAGTGAAAAATGGATGAAGAAGTTGTGGTACTTACGTACAATGCAATATCACTCAGCACTGACATCTATGTCATCAGGCCCGTAGCAGCATAATGAGTGGATTCAGGTATGATGATTCTACCTGAAATAAGTTACGCAGAAAAAGAAACATCATAAGATAACACTAATACACGGAATGTAAACTTGGCTACACAGGAACTGGATTACAAAACAGAACAGGGTCTCAAATTTAGAAAACCAACTTATGCTTGCTTAAGGGGAAAGGTGAGTTGGGGTGCTGCATAAAACCAGAGATTGAAATGAGCACAGAGTAAGTTCCTTAAGCCAAATATGGAATAGACAAGAGCTACTCCTTGCTCAACGAAATGGACTCAACACCCCATATTAAACGCCTAAGAATGTACCTGACTAGTAAGTATCTTAAAACCTATGGATTGCTATGTCTCCGAAAGGGAATCAAGCGTGTGTACAGGGGCATAAACGCAGCAGTGATAGGATTGGAGAGGTTCGGTGAGCAAATGAAGACCCTTTGAAGTCATATTGCACGGTTCCCATTCCACGGGTCTCAACGCTCCAGGTTTAAGGTATTCTTCCTTCAGCTGAAACATGCATGTGGAACCCAGAGTATGATCAACTGTGTGATCGGGAGTCGTGTTCCAATATGTCTCCATTCTCGTCCCCTGGTACTCGGGTGCAACATTCCAGACGCTTTACTAACACTCTCCCGACTTGGAGAGTCAGTGCCTTTAACCTCCTGTTTGGCCCAGTTTGCAATTTCTGCGGAAGATGAAAAGGAATAGGGAGAACCAATGAGAGACTAGCTGGAGGTGTCTGGACTGGCAAATTTAACTCTAATTTCCCACCAGGAAGAGGAATTAAGCAAAAGCTCAGTGAGCCGTGCCTGAACCAGTTTAGGGCCTGAAGCAATCCTGCGGTGTTGCGGCCAGCTCACAAGAAAGCGAGTTGAAGAAAGGAGCTCAGGGGCACTGTAATTCACAAACCTGCAGAGTTATAAATGACAGCTATCGTCCAAAAATATACTGAAGTAAGGCTGCCAAGAGGACTTGAAAGCGGGGCAGAATTGCAGGAAACCGATTTCAGGAGGTAGACTGGAATTGCATTTAAAGCATAGGAAAAGAGGCAGAACGTCCACAATGATGCACTTGGCCAAAAAGGGCGTATGCGTTTTTTCCTGAATATATTCAGGAAAAAACGCATACGCCCTTTTTGGCCAACCAAGCAAGCTTGCAAAGGAAATCTGCACTACAATGAAGTCTCACTTCCCCCCGGTCAAAAGGGCCATCTGAAAAAAGTGTAAAATCCAGAAAGGCAGGACAGGCCATGGAGAACTGGGAGCCTTGTTATGCTGATGGGCGGGATGTAAATTGCCAACAGCCACTGGGGAGAAGTGTATGGTGTTTCCTGAAACATCTAAAAAACAAAGCAACAGAGCCTAGGGCACTTCCACTTATGGTCCTTTAGCTTAGGGAAATGAAAATCAAAAAGACACAGCCACCCCAAAGTTTGGGACGGCTCTGTTTACAAGAACCTCGTTTACGGTACAAGTTCAATATCGCAGAAAGTGAAAAATGGATGAAGAAGTTGTGGTACTTACGTACAATGCAATATCACTCAGCACTGACATCTATGTCATCAGGCCCGTAGGAGCATAATGAGTGGATTCAGGTATGATGATTCTACCTGAAATAAGTCACGCAGAAAAAGAAACATCATAAGATATCACTAATACACGGAATGTAAACTTGGCTACACAGGAACTGGATTACAAAACAGAACAGGGTCTCAAATTTAGAAAACCAACTTATGCTTGCTTAAGGGGAAAGGTGAGTTGGGGTGCTGCATAAAACCAGAGATTGAAATGAGCACAGAGTAAGTTCCTTAAGCCAAATATGGAATAGACAAGAGCTACTCCTTCCTCAACGAAATGGACTCAACACCCCATATTAAACGCCTAAGAATGTACCTGACTAGTAAGTATCTTAAAACCTATGGATTGCTATGTCTCCGAAAGGGAATCAAGCGTGTGTACAGGGGCATAAACGCAGCAGTGATAGGATTGGAGAGGTTCGGTGAGCAAATGAAGACCCTTTGAAGTCATATTGCATGGTACCCATTCCACGGGTCTCAACTCTCCAGGTTTAAGGGATTCTTCCTTCAGCTAAAACATGCATGTGGAACCCAGAGTATGATCAACCGTGTGATCGGGAGACGTGTTCAAATACGTCTCCGTTCTCGTCCCCTGGTACTCGGGTGCAACATTCCAGACGCTTTACTAACACTCTCCCGACTTGGAGAGTCAGTGCCTTTAACCTCCTGTTTGGCCCAGTTTGCAATTTCTGTGGAAGATGAACAGGAATAGGGAGAACCAATGAGAGACTAGCTGGAGGTGTCTGGACGGGCAAATTTAACTCTCATTTCCCACCAGGAAGAGGAATTAACCAAAGGCTCAGCGTGCCGTGCCGGAACGAGATTAGGGCCTGAAGCAATCCTGCGGTGTTGCGGCCAGCTCACAAGAAAGCGAGTTGAAGAAAGGAGCTCAGGGGCACTGTAATTCACAAACCTGCAGAGTTATAAATGACAGCTATCGTCCAAAAATATACTGAAGAAAGGCTGCCAAGAGGACTTGAAAGCGGGGCAGAATTGCAGGAAACCGATTTCAGGAGGTAGACTGGAATTGCATTTAAAGCATAGGAAAAGAGGCAGAACGTCCACAATGATGCACTTGGCCAAAAAGGGCGTATGCGTTTTTTCCTGAATATATTCAGGAAAAAACGCATACGCCCTTTTTGGCCAACCAAGCAAGCTTGCAAAGGAAATCTGCACTACAATGAAGTCTCACTTCCCCCCGGTCAAAAGGGCCATCTGAAAAAAGTGTAAAATCCAGAAAGGCAGGACAGGCCATGGAGAACTGGGAGCCTTGTTATGCTGATGGGCGGGATGTAAATTGCCAACAGCCACTCGGGAGAAGTGTATGGTGTTTACTGAAACATCTAAAAAACAAAGCAACAGAGCCTAGGGCACTTCCACTTATGGTCCTTTAGCTTAGGGAAATGAAAATCAAAAAGACACAGCCACCCCAAAATTTGGGACGGCTCTGTTTACAAGAACCTCGTTTACGGTACAAGTTCAATATCGCAGAAAGTGAAAAATGGATGAAGAAGTTGTGGTACTTACGTACAATGCAATATCACTCAGCACTGACATCTATGTCATCAGGCCCGTAGCAGCATAATGAGTGGATTCAGGTATGATGATTCTACCTGAAATAAGTTACGCAGAAAAAGAAACATCATAAGATAACACTAATACACGGAATGTAAACTTGGCTACACAGGAACTGGATTACAAAACAGAACAGGGTCTCAAATTTAGAAAACCAACTTATGCTTGCTTAAGGGGAAAGGTGAGTTGGGGTGCTGCATAAAACCAGAGATTGAAATGAGCACAGAGTAAGTTCCTTAAGCCAAATATGGAATAGACAAGAGCTACTCCTTGCTCAACGAAATGGACTCAACACCCCATATTAAACGCCTAAGAATGTACCTGACTAGTAAGTATCTTAAAACCTATGGATTGCTATGTCTCCGAAAGGGAATCAAGCGTGTGTACAGGGGCATAAACGCAGCAGTGATAGGATTGGAGAGGTTCGGTGAGCAAATGAAGACCCTTTGAAGTCATATTGCACGGTTCCCATTCCACGGGTCTCAACGCTCCAGGTTTAAGGTATTCTTCCTTCAGCTGAAACATGCATGTGGAACCCAGAGTATGATCAACTGTGTGATCGGGAGTCGTGTTCCAATATGTCTCCATTCTCGTCCCCTGGTACTCGGGTGCAACATTCCAGACGCTTTACTAACACTCTCCCGACTTGGAGAGTCAGTGCCTTTAACCTCCTGTTTGGCCCAGTTTGCAATTTCTGCGGAAGATGAAAAGGAATAGGGAGAACCAATGAGAGACTAGCTGGAGGTGTCTGGACTGGCAAATTTAACTCTAATTTCCCACCAGGAAGAGGAATTAAGCAAAAGCTCAGTGAGCCGTGCCTGAACCAGTTTAGGGCCTGAAGCAATCCTGCGGTGTTGCGGCCAGCTCACAAGAAAGCGAGTTGAAGAAAGGAGCTCAGGGGCACTGTAATTCACAAACCTGCAGAGTTATAAATGACAGCTATCGTCCAAAAATATACTGAAGTAAGGCTGCCAAGAGGACTTGAAAGCGGGGCAGAATTGCAGGAAACCGATTTCAGGAGGTAGACTGGAATTGCATTTAAAGCATAGGAAAAGAGGCAGAACGTCCACAATGATGCACTTGGCCAAAAAGGGCGTATGCGTTTTTTCCTGAATATATTCAGGAAAAAACGCATACGCCCTTTTTGGCCAACCAAGCAAGCTTGCAAAGGAAATCTGCACTACAATGAAGTCTCACTTCCCCCCGGTCAAAAGGGCCATCTGAAAAAAGTGTAAAATCCAGAAAGGCAGGACAGGCCATGGAGAACTGGGAGCCTTGTTATGCTGATGGGCGGGATGTAAATTGCCAACAGCCACTGGGGAGAAGTGTATGGTGTTTCCTGAAACATCTAAAAAACAAAGCAACAGAGCCTAGGGCACTTCCACTTATGGTCCTTTAGCTTAGGGAAATGAAAATCAAAAAGACACAGCCACCCCAAAGTTTGGGACGGCTCTGTTTACAAGAACCTCGTTTACGGTACAAGTTCAATATCGCAGAAAGTGAAAAATGGATGAAGAAGTTGTGGTACTTACGTACAATGCAATATCACTCAGCACTGACATCTATGTCATCAGGCCCGTAGGAGCATAATGAGTGGATTCAGGTATGATGATTCTACCTGAAATAAGTCACGCAGAAAAAGAAACATCATAAGATATCACTAATACACGGAATGTAAACTTGGCTACACAGGAACTGGATTACAAAACAGAACAGGGTCTCAAATTTAGAAAACCAACTTATGCTTGCTTAAGGGGAAAGGTGAGTTGGGGTGCTGCATAAAACCAGAGATTGAAATGAGCACAGAGTAAGTTCCTTAAGCCAAATATGGAATAGACAAGAGCTACTCCTTGCTCAACGAAATGGACTCAACACCCCATATTAAACGCCTAAGAATGTACCTGACTAGTAAGTATCTTAAAACCTATGGATTGCTATGTCTCCGAAAGGGAATCAAGCGTGTGTACAGGGGCATAAACGCAGCAGTGATAGGATTGGAGAGGTTCGGTGAGCAAATGAAGACCCTTTGAAGTCATATTGCATGGTACCCATTCCACGGGTCTCAACTCTCCAGGTTTAAGGGATTCTTCCTTCAGCTAAAACATGCATGTGGAACCCAGAGTATGATCAACCGTGTGATCGGGAGACGTGTTCAAATACGTCTCCGTTCTCGTCCCCTGGTACTCGGGTGCAACATTCCAGACGCTTTACTAACACTCTCCCGACTTGGAGAGTCAGTGCCTTTAACCTCCTGTTTGGCCCAGTTTGCAATTTCTGCGGAAGATGAACAGGAATAGGGAGAACCAATGAGAGACTAGCTGGAGGTGTCTGGACGGGCAAATTTAACTCTCATTTCCCACCAGGAAGAGGAATTAACCAAAGGCTCAGCGTGCCGTGCCGGAACCAGATTAGGGCCTGAAGCAATCCTGCGGTGTTGCGGCCAGCTCACAAGAAAGCGAGTTGAAGAAAGGAGCTCAGGGGCACTGTAATTCACAAACCTGCAGAGTTATAAATGACAGCTATCGTCCAAAAATATACTGAAGTAAGGCTGCCAAGAGGACTTGAAAGCGGGGCAGAATTGCAGGAAACCGATTTCAGGAGGTAGACTGGAATTGCATTTAAAGCATAGGAAAAGAGGCAGAACGTCCACAATGATGCACTTGGCCAAAAAGGGCGTATGCGTTTTTTCCTGAATATATTCAGGAAAAAACGCATACGCACTTTTTGGCCAACCAAGCAAGCTTGCAAAGGAAATCTGCACTACAATGCAGTCTCACTTCCCCCCGGTCAAAAGGGCCATCTGAAAAAAGTGTAAAATCCAGAAAGGCAGGACAGGCCATGGAGAACTGGGAGCCTTGTTATGCTGATGGGCGGGATGTAAATTGCCAACAGCCACTCGGGAGAAGTTTATGGTGTTTCCTGAAACATCTAAAAAACAAAGCAACAGAGCCTAGGGCACTTCCACTTATGGTCCTTTAGCTTAGGGAAATGAAAATCAAAAAGACACAGCCACCCCAAAGTTTGGGACGGCTCTGTTTACAAGAACCTCGTTTACGGTACAAGTTTAATATCGCAGAAAGTGAAAAATGGATGAAGAAGTTGTGGTACTTACGTACAATGCAATATCACTCAGCACTGACATCTATGTCATCAGGCCCGTAGGAGCATAATGAGTGGATTCAGGTATGATGATTCTACCTGAAATAAGTCACGCATAAAAAGAAACATCATAAGATATCACTAATACACGGAATGTAAACTTGGCTACACAGGAACTGGATTACAAAACAGAACAGGGTCTCAAATTTAGAAAACCAACTTATGCTTGCTTAAGGGGAAAGTTGAGTTGGGGTGCTGCATAAAACCAGAGATTGAAATGAGCACAGAGTAAGTTCCTTAAGCCAAATATGGAATAGACAAGAGCTACTCCTTGCTCAACGAAATGGACTCAACACCCCATATTAAACGCCTAAGAATGTACCTGACTAGTAAGTATCTTAAAACCTATGGATTGCTATGTCTCCGAAAGGGAATCAAGCGTGTGTACAGGGACATAAACGCAGCAGTGATAGGATTGGAGAGGTTCGGTGAGCAAATGAAGACCCTTTGAAGTCATATTGCATGGTACCCATTCCACGGGTCTCAACTCTCCAGGTTTAAGGGATTCTTCCTTCAGCTAAAACATGCATGTGGAACCCAGAGTATGATCAACCGTGTGATCGGGAGACGTGTTCAAATACGTCTCCGTTCTCGTCCCCTGGTACTCAGGTGCAACATTTCAGACGCTTTACTAACACTCTCCCGACTTGGAGAGTCAGTGCCTTTAACCTCCTGTTTGGCCCAGTTTGCAATTTCTGTGGAAGATGAACAGGAATAAGGAGAACCAATGAGAGACTAGCTGGAGGTGTCTGGACGGGCAAATTTAACTCTCATTTTCCACCAGGAAGAGGAATTAACCAAAGGCTCAGCATGCCGTGCCGGAACCAGATTAGGGCCTGAAGCAATCCTGCGGTGTTGCGGCCAGCTCACAAGAAAGCGAGTTGAAGAAAGGAGCTCAGGGGCACTGTAATTCACAAACCTGCAGAGTTATAAATGACAGCTATCATCCAAAAATATACTGAAGTAAGGCTGCCAAGAGGACTTGAAAGCGGGGCAGAATTGCAGGAAACCGATTTCAGGAGGTAGACTGGAATTGCATTTAAAGCATAGGAAAAGAGGCAGAACGTCCACAATGATGCACTTGGCCAAAAAGGGCGTATGCGTTTTTTCCTGAATATATTCAGGAAAAAACGCATACGCCCTTTTTGGCCAACCAAGCAAGCTTGCAAAGGAAATCTGCACTACAATGAAGTCTCACTTCCCCCCGGTCAAAAGGGCCATCTGAAAAAAGTGTAAAATCCAGAAAGGCAGGACAGGCCATGGAGAACTGGGAGCCTTGTTATGCTGATGGGCGGGATGTAAATTGCCAACAGCCACTGGGGAGAAGTGTATGGTGTTTCCTGAAACATCTAAAAAACAAAGCAACAGAGCCTAGGGCACTTCCACTTATGGTCCTTTAGCTTAGGGAAATGAAAATCAAAAAGACACAGCCACCCCAAAGTTTGGGATGGCTCTGTTTACAAGAACCTCGTTTACGGTACAAGTTCAATATCGCAGAAAGTGAAAAATGGATGAAGAAGTTGTGGTACTTACGTACAATGCAATATCACTCAGCACTGACATCTATGTCATCAGGCCCGTAGGAGCATAATGAGTGGATTCAGGTATGATGATTCTACCTGAAATAAGTCACGCAGAAAAAGAAACATCATAAGATATCACTAATACACGGAATGTAAACTTGGCTACACAGGAACTGGATTACAAAACAGAACAGGGTCTCAAATTTAGAAAACCAACTTATGCTTGCTTAAGGGGAAAGGTGAGTTGGGGTGCTGCATAAAACCAGAGATTGAAATGAGCACAGAGTAAGTTCCTTAAGCCAAATATGGAATAGACAAGAGCTACTCCTTGCTCAACGAAATGGACTCAACACCCCATATTAAACGCCTAAGAATGTACCTGACTAGTAAGTATCTTAAAACCTATGGATTGCTATGTCTCCGAAAGGGAATCAAGCGTGTGTACAGGGGCATAAACGCAGCAGTGATAGGATTGGAGAGGTTCGGTGAGCAAATGAAGACCCTTTGAAGTCATATTGCATGGTACCCATTCCACGGGTCTCAACTCTCCAGGTTTAAGGGATTCTTCCTTCAGCTAAAACATGCATGTGGAACCCAGAGTATGATCAACCGTGTGATCGGGAGACGTGTTCAAATACGTCTCCGTTCTCGTCCCCTGGTACTCGGATGCAACATTCCAGACGCTTTACTAACACTCTCCCGACTTGGAGAGTCAGTGCCTTTAACCTCCTGTTTGGCCCAGTTTGCAATTTCTGCGGAAGATGAACAGGAATAGGGAGAACCAATGAGAGACTAGCTGGAGGTGTCTGGACGGGCAAATGTAACTCTCATTTCCCACCAGGAAGAGGAATTAACCAAAGGCTCAGCGTGCCGTGCCGGAACCAGATTAGGGCCTGAAGCAATCCTGCGGTGTTGCGGCCAGCTCACAAGAAAGCGAGTTGAAGAAAGGAGCTCAGGGGCACTGTAATTCACAAACCTGCAGAGTTATAAATGACAGCTATCGTCCAAAAATATACTGAAGTAAGGCTGCCAAGAGGACTTGAAAGCGGGGCAGAATTGCAGGAAACCGATTTCAGGAGGTAGACTGGAATTGCATTTAAAGCATAGGAAAAGAGGCAGAACGTCCACAATGATGCACTTGGCCAAAAAGGGCGTATGCGTTTTTTCCTGAATATATTCAGGAAAAAACGCATACGCCCTTTTTGGCCAACCAAGCAAGCTTGCAAAGGAAATCTGCACTACAATGAAGTCTCACTTCCCCCCGGTCAAAAGGGCCATCTGAAAAAAGTGTAAAATCCAGAAAGGCAGGACAGGCCATGGAGAACTGGGAGCCTTGTTATGCTGATGGGCGGGATGTAAATTGCCAACAGCCACTCGGGAGAAGTGTATGGTGTTTCCTGAAACATCTAAAAAACAAAGCAACAGAGCCTAGGGCACTTCCACTTATGGTCCTTTAGCTTAGGGAAATGAAAATCAAAAAGACACAGCCACCCCAAAGTTTGGGACGGCT
This sequence comes from Globicephala melas, assembly GCF_963455315.2. Taxonomy (NCBI): domain Eukaryota; kingdom Metazoa; phylum Chordata; class Mammalia; order Artiodactyla; family Delphinidae; genus Globicephala; species Globicephala melas. The sequence goes on along the minus strand of NW_027207693.1, from coordinate 91,247 downwards.
CTGTTTACAAGAACCTCGTTTACGGTACAAGTTCAATATCGCAGAAAGTGAAAAATGGATGAAGAAGTTGTGGTACTTACGTACAATGCAATATCACTCAGCACTGACATCTATGTCATCAGGCCCGTAGCAGCATAATGAGTGGATTCAGGTATGATTATTCTACCTGAAATAAGTCACGCAGAAAAAGAAACATCATAAGATAACACTAATACACGGAATGTAAACTTGGCTACACAGGAACTGGATTACAAAACAGAACAGGGTCTCAAATTTAGAAAACCAACTTATGCTTGCTTAAGGGGAAAGGTGAGTTGGGGTGCTGCATAAAACCAGAGATTGAAATGAGCACAGAGTAAGTTCCTTAAGCCAAATATGGAATAGACAAGAGCTACTCCTTGCTCAACGAAATGGACTCAACACCCCATATTAAACGCCTAAGAATGTACCTGACTAGTAAGTATCTTAAAACCTATGGATTGCTATGTCTCCGAAAGGGAATCAAGCGTGTGTACAGGGGCATAAACGCAGCAGTGATAGGATTGGAGAGGTTCGGTGAGCAAATGAAGACCCTTTGAAGTCATATTGCATGGTACCCATTCCACGGGTCTCAACTCTCCAGGTTTAAGGGATTCTTCCTTCAGCTAAAACATGCATGTGGAACCCAGAGTATGATCAACCGTGTGATCGGGAGACGTGTTCAAATACGTCTCCGTTCTCGTCCCCTGGTACTCGGGTGCAACATTCCAGACGCTTTACTAACACTCTCCCGACTTGGAGAGTCAGTGCCTTTAACCTCCTGTTTGGCCCAGTTTGCAATTTCTGCGGAAGATGAACAGGAATAGGGAGAACCAATGAGAGACTAGCTGGAAGTGTCTGGACGGGCAAATTTAACTCTCATTTCCCACCAGGAAGAGGAATTAACCAAAGGCTTAGCGTGCCGTGCCAGTACCAGATTAGGGCCTGAAGCAATCCTGCGGTGTTGCGGCCAGCTCACAAGAAAGCGAGTTGAAGAAAGGAGCTCAGGGGCACTGTAATTCACAAACCTGCAGAGTTATAAATGACAGCTATCGTCCAAAAATATACTGAAGTAAGGCTGCCAAGAGGACTTGAAAGCGGGGCAGAATTGCAGGAAACCGATTACAGGAGGTGGACTGGAATTGCATTTAAAGCATAGGAAAAGAGGCAGAACGTCCACAATGATGCACTTGGCCAAAAAGGGCGTATGCGTTTTTTCCTGAATATATTCAGGAAAAAACGCATACGCCCTTTTTGGCCAACCAAGCAAGCTTGCAAAGGAAATCTGCACTACAATGAAGTCTCACTTCCCCCCGGTCAAAAGGGCCATCTGAAAAAAGTGTAAAATCCAGAAAGGCAGGAAGGCCATGGAGAACTGGGAGCCTTGTTATGCTGATGGGCGGGATGTAAATTGCCAACAGCCACTCGGGAGAAGTGTATGGTGTTTCCTGAAACATCTAAAAAACAAAGCAACAGAGCCTAGGGCACTTCCACTTATGGTCCTTTAGCTTAGGGAAATGAAAATCAAAAAGACACAGCCACCCCAAAGTTTGGGACGGCTCTGTTTACAAGAACCTCGTTTACGGTACAAGTTCAATATCGCAGAAAGTGAAAAATGGATGAAGAAGTTGTGGTACTTACGTACAATGCAATATCACTCAGCAATGACATCTATATCATCAGGCCCGTAGCAGCATAATGAGTGGATTCAGGTATGATGATTCTACCTGAAAGAAGTCACACAGAAAAAGAAACATCATAAGATATCACTAATACACGGAATGTAAACTTGGCTACACAGGAACTGGATTACAAAACAGAACAGTGTCTCAAATTTAGAAAACCAACTTATGCTTGCTTAAGGGGAAAGGTGAGTTGGGGTGCTGCATAAAACCAGAGATTGAAATGAGCACAGAGTAAGTTCCTTAAGCCAAATATGGAATAGACAAGAGCTACTCCTTGCTCAACGAAATGGACTCAACACCCCATATTAAACGCCTAAGAATGTACCTGACTAGTAAGTATCTTAAAACCTATGTATTGCTATGTCTCCGAAAGGGAATCAAGCGTGTGTACAGGGGCATAAACGCAGCAGTGATAGGATTGGAGAGGTTCGGTGAGCAAATGAAGACCCTTTGAAGTCATATTGCATGGTACCCATTCCACGGGTCTCAACTCTCCAGGTTTAAGGGATTCTTCCTTCAGCTAAAACATGCATGTGGAACCCAGAGTATGATCAACCGTGTGATCGGGAGACGTGTTCAAATATGTCTCCGTTCTCGTCCCCTGGTACTCGGGTGCAACATTCCAGATGCTTTACTAACACTGTCCTGACTTGGAGAGTCAGTGCCTTTAACCTCCTGTTTGGCCCAGTATGCAATTTCTGCGGAAGATGAACAGGAATAGGGAGAACCAATGAGAGACTAGCTGGCGGTGTCTGGACGGGCAAATTTAACTCTCATTTCCCACCAGGAAGAGGAATTAACCAAAGGCTCAGTGTGCCGTGCCGGAACCAGATTAGGGCCTGAAGCAATCCTGCGGTGTTGCCGCCAGCTCACAAGAAAGCGAGTTGAAGAAAGGAGCTCAGGGGCACTGTAATTCACAAACCTGCAGAGTTATAAATGACAGCTATCGTCCAAAAATATACTGAAGAAAGGCTGCCAAGAGGACTTGAAAGCGGGGCAGAATTGCAGGAAACCGATTTCAGGAGGTAGACTGGAATTGCATTTCAAGCATAGGAAAAGAGGCAGAACGTCCACAATGATGCACTTGGCCAAAAAGGGCGTATGCGTTTTTTCCTGAATATATTCAGGAAAAAACGCATACGCCCTTTTTGGCCAACCAAGCAAGCTTGCAAAGGAAATCTGCACTACAATGAAGTCTCACTTCCCCCCGGTCAAAAGGGCCATCTGAAAAAAGTGTAAAATCCAGAAAGGCAGGACAGGCCATGGAGAACTGGGAGCCTTGTTATGCTGATGGGCGGGATGTAAATTGCCAACAGCCACTCGGGAGAAGTGTATGGAGTTTCCTGAAACATCTAAAAAACAAAGCAACAGAGCCTAGGGCACTTCCACTTATGGTCCTTTAGCTTAGGGAAATGAAAATCAAAAAGACACAGCCACCCCAAAGTTTGGGACGGCTCTGTTTACAAGAACCTCGTTTACGGTACAAGTTCAATATCGCAGAAAGTGAAAAATGGATGAAGAAGTTGTGGTACTTACGTACAATGCAATATCACTCAGCACTGACATCTATGTCATCAGGCCCATAGCAGCATAATGAGTGGATTCAGGTATGATGATTCTACCTGAAAGAAGTCACACAGAAAAGAAACATCATAAGTTATCACTAATACACGGAATGTAAACTTGGCTACACAGGAACTGGATTACAAAACAGAACAGGGTCTCAAATTTAGAAAACCAACTTATGCTTGCTTAAGGGGAAAGGTGAGTTGGGGTGCTGCATAAAACCAGAGATTGAAATGAGCACAGAGTAAGTTCCTTAAGCCAAATATGGAATACACAAGAGCTACTCCTTGCTCAACGAAATGGACTCAACACCCCATATTAAACGCCTAAGAATGTACCTGACTAGTAAGTATCTTAAAACCTATGGATTGCTATGTCTCCGAAAGGGAATCAAGCGTGTGTACAAGGGCATAAACGCAGCAGTGATAGGATTGGAGAGGTTCGGTGAGCAAATGAAGACCCTTTGAAGTCATATTGCATGGTACCCATTCCACGGGTCTCAACTCTCCAGGTTTAAGGGATTCTTCCTTCAGCTAAAACATGCATGTGGAACCCAGAGTATGATCAACCGTGTGATCGGGAGACGTGTTCAAATACGTCTCCGTTCTCGTCCCCTGGTACTCGGGTGCAACATTCCAGACGCTTTACTAACACTCTCCCGACTTGGAGAGTCAGTGCCTTTAACCTCCTGTTTGGCCCAGTTTGCAATTTCTGCGGAAGATGAACAGGAATAGGGAGAACCAATGAGAGACTAGCTGGAAGTGTCTGGACGGGCAAATTTAACTCTCATTTCCCACCAGGAAGAGGAATTAACCAAAGGCTTAGCGTGCCGTGCCAGTACCAGATTAGGGCCTGAAGCAATCCTGCGGTGTTGCGGCCAGCTCACAAGAAAGCGAGTTGAAGAAAGGAGCTCAGGGGCACTGTAATTCACAAACCTGCAGAGTTATAAATGACAGCTATCGTCCAAAAATATACTGAAGTAAGGCTGCCAAGAGGACTTGAAAGCGGGGCAGAATTGCAGGAAACCGATTACAGGAGGTGGACTGGAATTGCATTTAAAGCATAGGAAAAGAGGCAGAACGTCCACAATGATGCACTTGGCCAAAAAGGGCGTATGCGTTTTTTCCTGAATATATTCAGGAAAAAACGCATACGCCCTTTTTGGCCAACCAAGCAAGCTTGCAAAGGAAATCTGCACTACAATGAAGTCTCACTTCCCCCCGGTCAAAAGGGCCATCTGAAAAAAGTGTAAAATCCAGAAAGGCAGGAAGGCCATGGAGAACTGGGAGCCTTGTTATGCTGATGGGCGGGATGTAAATTGCCAACAGCCACTCGGGAGAAGTGTATGGTGTTTCCTGAAACATCTAAAAAACAAAGCAACAGAGCCTAGGGCACTTCCACTTATGGTCCTTTAGCTTAGGGAAATGAAAATCAAAAAGACACAGCCACCCCAAAGTTTGGGACGGCTCTGTTTACAAGAACCTCGTTTACGGTACAAGTTCAATATCGCAGAAAGTGAAAAATGGATGAAGAAGTTGTGGTACTTACGTACAATGCAATATCACTCAGCAATGACATCTATATCATCAGGCCCGTAGCAGCATAATGAGTGGATTCAGGTATGATGATTCTACCTGAAAGAAGTCACACAGAAAAAGAAACATCATAAGATATCACTAATACACGGAATGTAAACTTGGCTACACAGGAACTGGATTACAAAACAGAACAGTGTCTCAAATTTAGAAAACCAACTTATGCTTGCTTAAGGGGAAAGGTGAGTTGGGGTGCTGCATAAAACCAGAGATTGAAATGAGCACAGAGTAAGTTCCTTAAGCCAAATATGGAATAGACAAGAGCTACTCCTTGCTCAACGAAATGGACTCAACACCCCATATTAAACGCCTAAGAATGTACCTGACTAGTAAGTATCTTAAAACCTATGTATTGCTATGTCTCCGAAAGGGAATCAAGCGTGTGTACAGGGGCATAAACGCAGCAGTGATAGGATTGGAGAGGTTCGGTGAGCAAATGAAGACCCTTTGAAGTCATATTGCATGGTACCCATTCCACGGGTCTCAACTCTCCAGGTTTAAGGGATTCTTCCTTCAGCTAAAACATGCATGTGGAACCCAGAGTATGATCAACCGTGTGATCGGGAGACGTGTTCAAATATGTCTCCGTTCTCGTCCCCTGGTACTCGGGTGCAACATTCCAGATGCTTTACTAACACTGTCCTGACTTGGAGAGTCAGTGCCTTTAACCTCCTGTTTGGCCCAGTATGCAATTTCTGCGGAAGATGAACAGGAATAGGGAGAACCAATGAGAGACTAGCTGGCGGTGTCTGGACGGGCAAATTTAACTCTCATTTCCCACCAGGAAGAGGAATTAACCAAAGGCTCAGTGTGCCGTGCCGGAACCAGATTAGGGCCTGAAGCAATCCTGCGGTGTTGCCGCCAGCTCACAAGAAAGCGAGTTGAAGAAAGGAGCTCAGGGGCACTGTAATTCACAAACCTGCAGAGTTATAAATGACAGCTATCGTCCAAAAATATACTGAAGAAAGGCTGCCAAGAGGACTTGAAAGCGGGGCAGAATTGCAGGAAACCGATTTCAGGAGGTAGACTGGAATTGCATTTCAAGCATAGGAAAAGAGGCAGAACGTCCACAATGATGCACTTGGCCAAAAAGGGCGTATGCGTTTTTTCCTGAATATATTCAGGAAAAAACGCATACGCCCTTTTTGGCCAACCAAGCAAGCTTGCAAAGGAAATCTGCACTACAATGAAGTCTCACTTCCCCCCGGTCAAAAGGGCCATCTGAAAAAAGTGTAAAATCCAGAAAGGCAGGACAGGCCATGGAGAACTGGGAGCCTTGTTATGCTGATGGGCGGGATGTAAATTGCCAACAGCCACTCGGGAGAAGTGTATGGAGTTTCCTGAAACATCTAAAAAACAAAGCAACAGAGCCTAGGGCACTTCCACTTATGGTCCTTTAGCTTAGGGAAATGAAAATCAAAAAGACACAGCCACCCCAAAGTTTGGGACGGCTCTGTTTACAAGAACCTCGTTTACGGTACAAGTTCAATATCGCAGAAAGTGAAAAATGGATGAAGAAGTTGTGGTACTTACGTACAATGCAATATCACTCAGCACTGACATCTATGTCATCAGGCCCATAGCAGCATAATGAGTGGATTCAGGTATGATGATTCTACCTGAAAGAAGTCACACAGAAAAGAAACATCATAAGTTATCACTAATACACGGAATGTAAACTTGGCTACACAGGAACTGGATTACAAAACAGAACAGGGTCTCAAATTTAGAAAACCAACTTATGCTTGCTTAAGGGGAAAGGTGAGTTGGGGTGCTGCATAAAACCAGAGATTGAAATGAGCACAGAGTAAGTTCCTTAAGCCAAATATGGAATACACAAGAGCTACTCCTTGCTCAACGAAATGGACTCAACACCCCATATTAAACGCCTAAGAATGTACCTGACTAGTAAGTATCTTAAAACCTATGGATTGCTATGTCTCCGAAAGGGAATCAAGCGTGTGTACAAGGGCATAAACGCAGCAGTGATAGGATTGGAGAGGTTCGGTGAGCAAATGAAGACCCTTTGAAGTCATATTGCATGGTACCCATTCCACGGGTCTCAACTCTCCAGGTTTAAGGGATTCTTCCTTCAGCTAAAACATGCATGTGGAACCCAGAGTATGATCAACCGTGTGATCGGGAGACGTGTTCAAATACGTCTCCGTTCTCGTCCCCTGGTACTCGGGTGCAACATTCCAGACGCTTTACTAACACTCTCCCGACTTGGAGAGTCAGTGCCTTTAACCTCCTGTTTGGCCCAGTTTGCAATTTCTGCGGAAGATGAACAGGAATAGGGAGAACCAATGAGAGACTAGCTGGAAGTGTCTGGACGGGCAAATTTAACTCTCATTTCCCACCAGGAAGAGGAATTAACCAAAGGCTTAGCGTGCCGTGCCAGTACCAGATTAGGGCCTGAAGCAATCCTGCGGTGTTGCGGCCAGCTCACAAGAAAGCGAGTTGAAGAAAGGAGCTCAGGGGCACTGTAATTCACAAACCTGCAGAGTTATAAATGACAGCTATCGTCCAAAAATATACTGAAGTAAGGCTGCCAAGAGGACTTGAAAGCGGGGCAGAATTGCAGGAAACCGATTACAGGAGGTGGACTGGAATTGCATTTAAAGCATAGGAAAAGAGGCAGAACGTCCACAATGATGCACTTGGCCAAAAAGGGCGTATGCGTTTTTTCCTGAATATATTCAGGAAAAAACGCATACGCCCTTTTTGGCCAACCAAGCAAGCTTGCAAAGGAAATCTGCACTACAATGAAGTCTCACTTCCCCCCGGTCAAAAGGGCCATCTGAAAAAAGTGTAAAATCCAGAAAGGCAGGAAGGCCATGGAGAACTGGGAGCCTTGTTATGCTGATGGGCGGGATGTAAATTGCCAACAGCCACTCGGGAGAAGTGTATGGTGTTTCCTGAAACATCTAAAAAACAAAGCAACAGAGCCTAGGGCACTTCCACTTATGGTCCTTTAGCTTAGGGAAATGAAAATCAAAAAGACACAGCCACCCCAAAGTTTGGGACGGCTCTGTTTACAAGAACCTCGTTTACGGTACAAGTTCAATATCGCAGAAAGTGAAAAATGGATGAAGAAGTTGTGGTACTTACGTACAATGCAATATCACTCAGCAATGACATCTATATCATCAGGCCCGTAGCAGCATAATGAGTGGATTCAGGTATGATGATTCTACCTGAAAGAAGTCACACAGAAAAAGAAACATCATAAGATATCACTAATACACGGAATGTAAACTTGGCTACACAGGAACTGGATTACAAAACAGAACAGTGTCTCAAATTTAGAAAACCAACTTATGCTTGCTTAAGGGGAAAGGTGAGTTGGGGTGCTGCATAAAACCAGAGATTGAAATGAGCACAGAGTAAGTTCCTTAAGCCAAATATGGAATAGACAAGAGCTACTCCTTGCTCAACGAAATGGACTCAACACCCCATATTAAACGCCTAAGAATGTACCTGACTAGTAAGTATCTTAAAACCTATGTATTGCTATGTCTCCGAAAGGGAATCAAGCGTGTGTACAGGGGCATAAACGCAGCAGTGATAGGATTGGAGAGGTTCGGTGAGCAAATGAAGACCCTTTGAAGTCATATTGCATGGTACCCATTCCACGGGTCTCAACTCTCCAGGTTTAAGGGATTCTTCCTTCAGCTAAAACATGCATGTGGAACCCAGAGTATGATCAACCGTGTGATCGGGAGACGTGTTCAAATATGTCTCCGTTCTCGTCCCCTGGTACTCGGGTGCAACATTCCAGATGCTTTACTAACACTGTCCTGACTTGGAGAGTCAGTGCCTTTAAACTCCTGTTTGGCCCAGTATGCAATTTCTGCGGAAGATGAACAGGAATAGGGAGAACCAATGAGAGACTAGCTGGAGGTTTCTGGACGGGCAAATTTAACTCTCATTTCCCACCAGGAAGAGGAATTAACCAAAGGCTCAGCGTGCCGTGCCGGAACCAGATTAGGGCCTGAAGCAATCCTGCGGTGTTGCGGCCAGCTCACAAGAAAGCGAGTTGAAGAAAGGAGCTCAGGGGCACTGTAATTCACAAACCTGCAGAGTTATAAATGACAGCTATCGTCCAAAAATATACTGAAGTAAGGCTGCCAAGAGGACTTGAAAGCGGGGCAGAATTGTAGGAAACCGATTTCAGGAGGTAGACTGGTATTGCATTTAAAGCATAGGAAAAGAGGCAGAACGTCCACAATGATGCACTTGGCCAAAAAGGGCGTATGCGATTTTTCCTGAATATATTCAGGAAAAAACGCATACGCCCTTTTTGGCCAACCAAGCAAGCTTGCAAAGGAAATCTGCACTACAGTGAAGTCTCACTTCCCCCCGGTCAAAAGGGCCATCTAAAAAAAGTGTAAAATCCAGAAAGGCAGGACAGGCCATGGAGAACTGGGAGCCTTGTTATGCTGATGGGCGGGATGTAAATTGCCAACAGCCACTCGGGAGAAGTGTATGGTGTTTCCTGAAACATCTAAAAAACAAAGCAACAGAGCCTAGGGCACTTCCACTTATGGTCCTTTAGCTTAGGGAAATGAAAATCAAAAAGACACAGCCACCCCAAAGTTTGGGACGGCTCTGTTTACAAGAACCTCGTTTACGGTACAAGTTCAATATCGCAGAAAGTGAAAAATGGATGAAGAAGTTGTGGTACTTACGTACAATGCAATATCACTCAGCAATGACATCTATGTCATCAGGCACGTAGCAGCATAATGAGTGGATTCAGGTATGACGATTCTACCTGAAATAAGTCACGCAGAAAAAGAAACATCATAAGATATCACTAATACACGGAATGTAAACTTGGCTACACAGGAACTGGATTACAAAACAGAACAGGGTCTCAAATTTAGAAAACCAACTTATGCTTGCTTAAGGGGAAAGGTGAGTTGGGGTGCTGTATAAAACCAGAGATTGAAATGAGCACAGAGTAAGTTCGTTAAGCCAAATATGGAATAGACAAGAGCTACTCCTTGCTCAACGAAATGGAGTCAACACCCCATATTAAATGCCTAAGAATGTACCTGACTAGTAAGTATCTTAAAACCTATGGATTGCTATGTCTCTGAAAGGGAATCAAGCGTGTGTACAGGGGCGTAAACGCAGCAGTGATAGGATTGGAGAGGTTCGGTGAGCAAATGAAGACCCTTTGAAGTCATATTGCACGGTTCCCATTCCACGGGTCTCAACGCTCCAGGTTTAAGGTATTTTCCTTCAGCTGAAACATGCATGTGGAACCCAGAGTATGATCAACTGTGTGATCGGGAGTCGTGTTCAAATATGTCTCCATTCTCGTCCCCTGGTACTCGGGTGCAACATTCCAGACGCTTTACTAACACTCTCCCGACTTGGAGAGTCAGTGCCTTTAACCTCCTGTTTGGCCCAGTTTGCAATTTCTGCGGAAGATGCAAAGGAATAGGGAGAACCAATGAGAGACTAGCTGGAGGTGTCTGGACTGGCAAATTTAACTCTCATTTCCCACCAGGAAGAGGAATTAAGCAAAAGCTCAGCGAGCCGTGGCTGAACCAGTTTAGGGCCTGAAGCAATCCTGCGGTGTTGCGGCCAGCTCACAAGAAAGCGAGTTGAAGAAAGGAGCTCAGGGGCACTGTAATTCACAAACCTGCAGAGTTATAAATGACAGCTATCGTCCAAAAATATACTGAAGTAAGGCTGCCAAGAGGACTTGAAAGCGGGGCAGAATTGCAGGAAACCGATTTCAGGAGGTAGACTGGAATTGCATTTAAAGCATAGGAAAAGAGGCAGAACGTCCACAATGATGCACTTGGCCAAAAAGGGCGTATGCGTTTTTTCCTGAATATATTCAGGAAAAAACGCATACGCCCTTTTTGGCCAAGCAAGCAATCTTGCAAAGGAAATCTGCACTACAATGAAGTCTCACTTCCCCCCGGTCAAAAGGGCCATCTGAAAAAAGTGTAAAATCCAGAAAGGCAGGACAGGCCATGGAGAACTGGGAGCCTTGTTATGCTGATGGGCGGGATGTAAATTGCCAACAGCCACTCGGGAGAAGTGTATGGTGTTTCCTGAAACATCTAAAGAACAAAGCAACAGAGCCTAGGGCACTTCCACTTATGGTCCTATAGCTTAGGGAAATGAAAATCAAAAAGACACAGCCACCCCAAAGTTTGGGACGGCTCTGTTTACAAGAACCTGGTTTACGGTACAAGTTCAATATCGCAGAAAGTGAAAAATGGATGAAGAAGTTGTGGTACTTACGTACAATGCAATATCACTCAGCAATGACATCTATGTCATCAGGCCCGTAGCAGCATAATGAGTGGATTCAGGTATGATGATTCTACCTGAAATAAGTCACACAGAAAAAGAAACATCATAAGATATCACTAATACACGGAATGTAAACTTGGCTACACAGGAACTGGATTACAAAACAGAACAGTGTCTCAAATTTAGAAAACCAACTTATGCTTGCTTAAGGGGAAAGGTGAGTTGGGGTGCTGCATAAAACCAGAGATTGAAATGAGCACAGAGTAAGTTCCTTAAGCCAAATATGGAATAGACAAGAGCTACTCCTTGCTCAACGAAATGGACTCAACACCCCATATTAAACACCTAAGAATGTACCTGACTAGTAAGTATCTTAAAACTTACGGAGTGCTATGTCTCTGAAAGAGAATCAAGCGTGTGTACAGGGGCATAAACGCAGCAGTGATAGGATTGGAGAGTTTCGGTGAGCAAATGAAGACCCCTTGAAGTCATATTGCATGGTACCCATTCCACGGGTCTCAACTCTCCAGGTTTAAGGGATTCTTCCTTCAGCTAAAACATGCATGTGGAACCCAGAGTATGATCAACCGTGTGATCGGGAGACGTGTTCAAATACGTCTCCGTTCTCGTCCCCTGGTACTCGGGTGCAACATTCCAGACGCTTTACTAACACTCTCCCGACTTGGAGAGTCAGTGCCTTTAAGCTCCTGTTTGTCCCAGTTTGCAATTTGTGCGGAAGATGAACAGGAATAGGGAGAACCAATGAGAGACTAGCTGGAGGTGTCTGGACTGGCAAGTTTAACTCTCATTTCCCACCAGGAAGAGGAATTAACCAAAGGCTCAGCATGCCGTGCCGGAACCAGATTAGGGCCTGAAGCAATCCTGCAGTGTTGCGGCCAGCTCACAAGAAAGCGAGTTGAAGAAAGGAGGACAGGGGCACTGTAATTCACAAACCTGCAGAGTTATAAATGACAGCTATCGTCCAAAAATATACTGAAGTAAGGCTGCCAAGAGGACTTGAAAGCGGGGCAGAATTGCAGGAAACCGATTTCAGGAGGTAGACTGGAATTGCATTTAAAGCATAGGAAAAGAGGCAGAACGTCCACAATGATGCACTTGGCCAAAAAGTGCGTATGCGTTTTTTCCTGAATATATTCAGGAAAAAACGCATACGCCCTTTTTGCCCAACCAAGCAAGCTTGCAAAGGAAATCTGCACTACAATGCAGTCTCACTTCCCCCCGGTCAAAAGGGCCATCTGAAAAAAGTGTAAAATCCAGAAAGGCAGGACAGGCCATGGAGAACTGGGAGCCTTGTTATGCTGATGGGCGGGATGTAAATTGCCAACAGCCACTCGGGAGAAGTTTATGGTGTTTCCTGAAACATCTAAAAAACAAAGCAACAGAGCCTAGGGCACTTCCACTTATGGTCCTTTAGCTTAGGGAAATGAAAATCAAAAAGACACAGCCACCCCAAAGTTTGGGACGGCTCTGTTTACAAGAACCTCGTTTACGGTACAAGTTTAATATCGCAGAAAGTGAAAAATGGATGAAGAAGTTGTGGTACTTACGTACAATGCAATATCACTCAGCACTGACATCTATGTCATCAGGCCCGTAGCAGCATAATGAGTGGATTCAGGTATGATGATTCTACCTGAAATAAGTCACGCAGAAAAAGAAACATCATAAGATATCACTAATACACGGAATGTAAACTTGGCTACACAGGAACTGGATTACAAAACAGAACAGGGTCTCAAATTTAGAAAACCAACTTATGCTTGCTTAAGGGGAAAGGTGAGTTGGGGTGCTGCATAAAACCAGAGATTGAAATGAGCACAGAGTAAGTTCCTTAAGCCAAATATGGAATAGACAAGAGCTACTCCTTGCTCAACGAAATGGACTCAACACCCCATATTAAACGCCTAAGAATGTACCTGACTAATAAGTATCTTAAAACCTATGGATTGCTATGTCTCCGAAAGGGAATCAAGCGTGTGTACAGGGGCATAAACCCAGCAGTGATAGGATTGGAGAGGTTCGGTGAGCAAATGAAGACCCTTTGAAGTCATATTGCATGGTACCCATTCCACGGGTCTCAACTCTCCAGGTTTAAGGGATTCTTCCTTCAGCTAAAACATGCATGTGGAACCCAGAGTATGATCAACCGTGTGATCGGGAGACGTGTTCAAATATGTCTCCGTTCTCGTCCCCTGGTACTCGGGTGCAACTTTCCAGATGCTTTACTAACACTGTCTCGACTTGGAGAGTCAGTGCCTTTAACATCCTGTTTGGCCCAGTTTGCAATTTCTGCGGAAGATGAACAGGAATAGGGAGAACCAATGAGAGACTAGCTGGAGGTGTCTGGACGGGCAAATTTAACTCTCATTTCCCACCAGGAAGAGGAATTAACCAAAGGCTTAGCGTGCCGTGCCAGTACCAGATTAGGGCCTGAAGCAATCCTGCGGTGTTGCGGCCAGCTCACAAGAAAGCGAGTTGAAGAAAGGAGCTCAGGGGCACTGTAATTCACAAACCTGCAGAGTTATAAATGACAGCTATCGTCCAAAAATATACTGAAGTAAGGCTGCCAAGAGGACTTGAAAGCGGGGCAGAATTGCAGGAAACCGATTACAGGAGGTGGACTGGAATTGCATTTAAAGCATAGGAAAAGAGGCAGAACGTCCACAATGATGCACTTGGCCAAAAAGGGCGTGTGCGTTTTTTCCTGAATATATTCAGGAAAAAACGCACACGCCCTTTTTGGCCAACCAAGCAAGCTTGCAAAGGAAATCTGCACTACAATGAAGTCTCACTTCCCCCCGGTCAAAAGGGCCATCTGAAAAAAGTGTAAAATCCAGAAAGGCAGGAAGGCCATGGAGAACTGGGAGCCTTGTTATGCTGATGGGCGGGATGTAAATTGCCAACAGCCACTCGGGAGAAGTGTATGGTGTTTCCTGAAACATCTAAAAAACAAAGCAACAGAGCCTAGGGCACTTCCACTTATGGTCCTTTAGCTTAGGGAAATGAAAATCAAAAAGACACAGCCACCCCAAAGTTTGGGACGGCTCTGTTTACAAGAACCTGGTTTACGGTACAAGTTCAATATCGCAGAAAGTGAAAAATGGATGAAGAAGTTGTGGTACTTACGTACAAAGCAATATCACTCAGCAATGACATCTATATCATCAGGCCAGTAGCAGCATAATGAGTGGATTCAGGTATGATGATTCTACCTGAAAGAACTCACACAGAAAAAGAAACATCATAAGATATCACTAATACACGGAATGTAAACTTGGCTACACAGGAACTGGATTACAAAACAGAACAGTGTCTCAAATTTAGAAAACCAACTTATGCTTGCTTAAGGGGAAAGGTGAGTTGGGGTGCTGCATAAAACCAGAGATTGAAATGAGCACAGAGTAAGTTCCTTAAGCCAAATATGGAATAGACAAGAGCTACTCCTTGCTCAACGAAATGGACTCAACACCCCATATTAAACGCCTAAGAATGTACCTGACTAGTAAGTATCTTAAAACCTATGGATTGCTATGTCTCCGAAAGGGAATCAAGCGTGTGTACAGGGGCATAAACGCAGCAGTGATAGGATTGGAGAGGTTCGGTGAGCAAATGAAGACCCTTTGAAGTCATATTGCATGGTACCCATTCCACGGGTCTCAACTCTCCAGGTTTAAGGGATTCTTCCTTCAGCTAAAACATGCATGTGGAACCCAGAGTATGATCAACCGTGTGATCGGGAGACGTGTTCAAATATGTCTCCGTTCTCGTCCCCTGGTACTCGGGTGCAACATTCCAGATGCTTTACTAACACTGTCCTGACTTGGAGAGTCAGTGCCTTTAACCTCCTGTTTGGCCCAGTTTGCAATTTCTGCGGAAGATGAACAGGAATAGGGAAAACCAATGAGAGACTAGCTGGAGGTGTCTGGACGGGCAAATTTAACTCTCATTTCCCACCAGGAAGAGGAATTAACCAAAGGCTCAGCGTGCCGTGCCGGAACGAGATTAGGGCCTGAAGCAATCCTGCGGTGTTGCTGCCAGCTCACAAGAAAGCGAGTTGAAGAAAGGAGCTCAGGGGCACTGTAATTCACAAACTTGCAGAGTTATAAATGACAGCTATCGTCCAAAAATATACTGAAGTAAGGCTGCCAAGAGGACTTGAAAGCGGGGCAGAATTGCAGGAAACCGATTTCAGGAGGTAGACTGGAATTGCATTTAAAGCATAGGAAAAGAGGCAGAACGTCCACAATGATGCACTTGGCCAAAAAGGGCGTATGCGATTTTTCCTGAATATATTCAGGAAAAAACGCATACGCACTTTTTGGCCAACCAAGCAAGCTTGCAAAGGAAATCTGCACTACAATGAAGTCTCACTTCCCCCCGGTCAAAAGGGCCATCTAAAAAAAGTGTAAAATCCAGAAAGGCAGGACAGGCCATGGAGAACTGGGAGCCTTGTTATGCTGATGGGCGGGATGTAAATTGCCAACAGCCACTCGGGAGAAGTGTATGGTGTTTCCTGAAACATCTAAAAAACAAAGCAACAGAGCCTAGGGCACTTCCACTTATGGTCCTATAGCTTAGGGAAATGAAAATCAAAAAGACACAGCCACCCCAAAGTTTGGGACGGCTCTGTTTACAAGAACCTCGTTTACGGTACAAGTTCAATATCGCAGAAAGTGAAAAATGGATGAAGAAGTTGTGGTACTTACGTACAATGCAATATCACTCAGCAATGACATCTATGTCATCAGGCACGTAGCAGCATAATGAGTGGATTCAGGTATGACGATTCTACCTGAAATAAGTCACGCAGAAAAAGAAACATCATAAGATATCACTAATACACGGAATGTAAACTTGGCTACACAGGAACTGGATTACAAAACAGAACAGGGTCTCAAATTTAGAAAACCAACTTATGCTTGCTTAAGGGGAAAGGTGAGTTGGGGTGCTGCATAAAACCAGAGATTGAAATGAGCACAGAGTAAGTTCCTTAAGCCAAATATGGAATAGACAAGAGCTACTCCTTCCTCAACGAAATGGACTCAACACCCCATATTAAACGCCTAAGAATGTACCTGACTAGTAAGTATCTTAAAACCTATGGATTGCTATGTCTCCGAAAGGGAATCAAGCGTGTGTACAGGGGCATAAACGCAGCAGTGATAGGATTGGAGAGGTTCGGTGAGCAAATGAAGACCCTTTGAAGTCATATTGCATGGTACCCATTCCACGGGTCTCAACTCTCCAGGTTTAAGGGATTCTTCCTTCAGCTAAAACATGCATGTGGAACCCAGAGTATGATCAACCGTGTGATCGGGAGACGTGTTCAAATACGTCTCCGTTCTCGTCCCCTGGTACTCGGGTGCAACATTCCAGACGCTTTACTAACACTCTCCCGACTTGGAGAGTCAGTGCCTTTAACCTCCTGTTTGGCCCAGTTTGCAATTTCTGTGGAAGATGAACAGGAATAGGGAGAACCAATGAGAGACTAGCTGGAGGTGTCTGGACGGGCAAATTTAACTCTCATTTCCCACCAGGAAGAGGAATTAACCAAAGGCTCAGCGTGCCGTGCCGGAACGAGATTAGGGCCTGAAGCAATCCTGCGGTGTTGCGGCCAGCTCACAAGAAAGCGAGTTGAAGAAAGGAGCTCAGGGGCACTGTAATTCACAAACCTGCAGAGTTATAAATGACAGCTATCGTCCAAAAATATACTGAAGAAAGGCTGCCAAGAGGACTTGAAAGCGGGGCAGAATTGCAGGAAACCGATTTCAGGAGGTAGACTGGAATTGCATTTAAAGCATAGGAAAAGAGGCAGAACGTCCACAATGATGCACTTGGCCAAAAAGGGCGTATGCGTTTTTTCCTGAATATATTCAGGAAAAAACGCATACGCCCTTTTTGGCCAACCAAGCAAGCTTGCAAAGGAAATCTGCACTACAATGAAGTCTCACTTCCCCCCGGTCAAAAGGGCCATCTGAAAAAAGTGTAAAATCCAGAAAGGCAGGACAGGCCATGGAGAACTGGGAGCCTTGTTATGCTGATGGGCGGGATGTAAATTGCCAACAGCCACTCGGGAGAAGTGTATGGTGTTTACTGAAACATCTAAAAAACAAAGCAACAGAGCCTAGGGCACTTCCACTTATGGTCCTTTAGCTTAGGGAAATGAAAATCAAAAAGACACAGCCACCCCAAAATTTGGGACGGCTCTGTTTACAAGAACCTCGTTTACGGTACAAGTTCAATATCGCAGAAAGTGAAAAATGGATGAAGAAGTTGTGGTACTTACGTACAATGCAATATCACTCAGCACTGACATCTATGTCATCAGGCCCGTAGCAGCATAATGAGTGGATTCAGGTATGATGATTCTACCTGAAATAAGTTACGCAGAAAAAGAAACATCATAAGATAACACTAATACACGGAATGTAAACTTGGCTACACAGGAACTGGATTACAAAACAGAACAGGGTCTCAAATTTAGAAAACCAACTTATGCTTGCTTAAGGGGAAAGGTGAGTTAGGGTGCTGCATAAAACCAGAGATTGAAATGAGCACAGAGTAAGTTCCTTAAGCCAAATATGGAATAGACAAGAGCTACTCCTTGCTCAACGAAATGGACTCAACACCCCATATTAAACGCCTAAGAATGTACCTGACTAGTAAGTATCTTAAAACCTATGGATTGCTATGTCTCCGAAAGGGAATCAAGCGTGTGTACAGGGGCATAAACGCAGCAGTGATAGGATTGGAGAGGTTCGGTGAGCAAATGAAGACCCTTTGAAGTCATATTGCACGGTTCCCATTCCACGGGTCTCAACGCTCCAGGTTTAAGGTATTCTTCCTTCAGCTGAAACATGCATGTGGAACCCAGAGTATGATCAACTGTGTGATCGGGAGTCGTGTTCCAATATGTCTCCATTCTCGTCCCCTGGTACTCGGGTGCAACATTCCAGACGCTTTACTAACACTCTCCCGACTTGGAGAGTCAGTGCCTTTAACCTCCTGTTTGGCCCAGTTTGCAATTTCTGCGGAAGATGAAAAGGAATAGGGAGAACCAATGAGAGACTAGCTGGAGGTGTCTGGACTGGCAAATTTAACTCTAATTTCCCACCAGGAAGAGGAATTAAGCAAAAGCTCAGTGAGCCGTGCCTGAACCAGTTTAGGGCCTGAAGCAATCCTGCGGTGTTGCGGCCAGCTCACAAGAAAGCGAGTTGAAGAAAGGAGCTCAGGGGCACTGTAATTCACAAACCTGCAGAGTTATAAATGACAGCTATCGTCCAAAAATATACTGAAGTAAGGCTGCCAAGAGGACTTGAAAGCGGGGCAGAATTGCAGGAAACCGATTTCAGGAGGTAGACTGGAATTGCATTTAAAGCATAGGAAAAGAGGCAGAACGTCCACAATGATGCACTTGCCCAAAAAGGGCGTATGCGTTTTTTCCTGAATATATTCAGGAAAAAACGCATACGCCCTTTTTGGCCAACCAAGCAAGCTTGCAAAGGAAATCTGCACTACAATGAAGTCTCACTTCCCCCCGGTCAAAAGGGCCATCTGAAAAAAGTGTAAAATCCAGAAAGGCAGGACAGGCCATGGAGAACTGGGAGCCTTGTTATGCTGATGGGCGGGATGTAAATTGCCAACAGCCACTGGGGAGAAGTGTATGGTGTTTCCTGAAACATCTAAAAAACAAAGCAACAGAGCCTAGGGCACTTCCACTTATGGTCCTTTAGCTTAGGGAAATGAAAATCAAAAAGACACAGCCACCCCAAAGTTTGGGACGGCTCTGTTTACAAGAACCTCGTTTACGGTACAAGTTCAATATCGCAGAAAGTGAAAAATGGATGAAGAAGTTGTGGTACTTACGTACAATGCAATATCACTCAGCACTGACATCTATGTCATCAGGCCCGTAGGAGCATAATGAGTGGATTCAGGTATGATGATTCTACCTGAAATAAGTCACGCAGAAAAAGAAACATCATAAGATATCACTAATACACGGAATGTAAACTTGGCTACACAGGAACTGGATTACAAAACAGAACAGGGTCTCAAATTTAGAAAACCAACTTATGCTTGCTTAAGGGGAAAGGTGAGTTGGGGTGCTGCATAAAACCAGAGATTGAAATGAGCACAGAGTAAGTTCCTTAAGCCAAATATGGAATAGACAAGAGCTACTCCTTGCTCAACGAAATGGACTCAACACCCCATATTAAACGCCTAAGAATGTACCTGACTAGTAAGTATCTTAAAACCTATGGATTGCTATGTCTCCGAAAGGGAATCAAGCGTGTGTACAGGGGCATAAACGCAGCAGTGATAGGATTGGAGAGGTTCGGTGAGCAAATGAAGACCCTTTGAAGTCATATTGCATGGTACCCATTCCACGGGTCTCAACTCTCCAGGTTTAAGGGATTCTTCCTTCAGCTAAAACATGCATGTGGAACCCAGAGTATGATCAACCGTGTGATCGGGAGACGTGTTCAAATACGTCTCCGTTCTCGTCCCCTGGTACTCGGGTGCAACATTCCAGACGCTTTACTAACACTCTCCCGACTTGGAGAGTCAGTGCCTTTAACCTCCTGTTTGGCCCAGTTTGCAATTTCTGCGGAAGATGAACAGGAATAGGGAGAACCAATGAGAGACTAGCTGGAGGTGTCTGGACGGGCAAATTTAACTCTCATTTCCCACCAGGAAGAGGAATTAACCAAAGGCTCAGCGTGCCGTGCCGGAACCAGATTAGGGCCTGAAGCAATCCTGCGGTGTTGCGGCCAGCTCACAAGAAAGCGAGTTGAAGAAAGGAGCTCAGGGGCACTGTAATTCACAAACCTGCAGAGTTATAAATGACAGCTATCGTCCAAAAATATACTGAAGTAAGGCTGCCAAGAGGACTTGAAAGCGGGGCAGAATTGCAGGAAACCGATTTCAGGAGGTAGACTGGAATTGCATTTAAAGCATAGGAAAAGAGGCAGAACGTCCACAATGATGCACTTGGCCAAAAAGGGCGTATGCGTTTTTTCCTGAATATATTCAGGAAAAAACGCATACGCACTTTTTGGCCAACCAAGCAAGCTTGCAAAGGAAATCTGCACTACAATGCAGTCTCACTTCCCCCCGGTCAAAAGGGCCATCTGAAAAAAGTGTAAAATCCAGAAAGGCAGGACAGGCCATGGAGAACTGGGAGCCTTGTTATGCTGATGGGCGGGATGTAAATTGCCAACAGCCACTCGGGAGAAGTTTATGGTGTTTCCTGAAACATCTAAAAAACAAAGCAACAGAGCCTAGGGCACTTCCACTTATGGTCCTTTAGCTTAGGGAAATGAAAATCAAAAAGACACAGCCACCCCAAAGTTTGGGACGGCTCTGTTTACAAGAACCTCGTTTACGGTACAAGTTTAATATCGCAGAAAGTGAAAAATGGATGAAGAAGTTGTGGTACTTACGTACAATGCAATATCACTCAGCACTGACATCTATGTCATCAGGCCCGTAGGAGCATAATGAGTGGATTCAGGTATGATGATTCTACCTGAAATAAGTCACGCAGAAAAAGAAACATCATAAGATATCACTAATACACGGAATGTAAACTTGGCTACACAGGAACTGGATTACAAAACAGAACAGGGTCTCAAATTTAGAAAACCAACTTATGCTTGCTTAAGGGGAAAGTTGAGTTGGGGTGCTGCATAAAACCAGAGATTGAAATGAGCACAGAGTAAGTTCCTTAAGCCAAATATGGAATAGACAAGAGCTACTCCTTGCTCAACGAAATGGACTCAACACCCCATATTAAACGCCTAAGAATGTACCTGACTAGTAAGTATCTTAAAACCTATGGATTGCTATGTCTCCGAAAGGGAATCAAGCGTGTGTACAGGGACATAAACGCAGCAGTGATAGGATTGGAGAGGTTCGGTGAGCAAATGAAGACCCTTTGAAGTCATATTGCATGGTACCCATTCCACGGGTCTCAACTCTCCAGGTTTAAGGGATTCTTCCTTCAGCTAAAACATGCATGTGGAACCCAGAGTATGATCAACCGTGTGATCGGGAGACGTGTTCAAATACGTCTCCGTTCTCGTCCCCTGGTACTCAGGTGCAACATTTCAGACGCTTTACTAACACTCTCCCGACTTGGAGAGTCAGTGCCTTTAACCTCCTGTTTGGCCCAGTTTGCAATTTCTGTGGAAGATGAACAGGAATAAGGAGAACCAATGAGAGACTAGCTGGAGGTGTCTGGACGGGCAAATTTAACTCTCATTTTCCACCAGGAAGAGGAATTAACCAAAGGCTCAGCATGCCGTGCCGGAACCAGATTAGGGCCTGAAGCAATCCTGCGGTGTTGCGGCCAGCTCACAAGAAAGCGAGTTGAAGAAAGGAGCTCAGGGGCACTGTAATTCACAAACCTGCAGAGTTATAAATGACAGCTATCATCCAAAAATATACTGAAGTAAGGCTGCCAAGAGGACTTGAAAGCGGGGCAGAATTGCAGGAAACCGATTTCAGGAGGTAGACTGGAATTGCATTTAAAGCATAGGAAAAGAGGCAGAACGTCCACAATGATGCACTTGGCCAAAAAGGGCGTATGCGTTTTTTCCTGAATATATTCAGGAAAAAACGCATACGCCCTTTTTGGCCAACCAAGCAAGCTTGCAAAGGAAATCTGCACTACAATGAAGTCTCACTTCCCCCCGGTCAAAAGGGCCATCTGAAAAAAGTGTAAAATCCAGAAAGGCAGGACAGGCCATGGAGAACTGGGAGCCTTGTTATGCTGATGGGCGGGATGTAAATTGCCAACAGCCACTGGGGAGAAGTGTATGGTGTTTCCTGAAACATCTAAAAAACAAAGCAACAGAGCCTAGGGCACTTCCACTTATGGTCCTTTAGCTTAGGGAAATGAAAATCAAAAAGACACAGCCACCCCAAAGTTTGGGACGGCTCTGTTTACAAGAACCTCGTTTACGGTACAAGTTCAATATCGCAGAAAGTGAAAAATGGATGAAGAAGTTGTGGTACTTACGTACAATGCAATATCACTCAGCACTGACATCTATGTCATCAGGCCCGTAGGAGCATAATGAGTGGATTCAGGTATGATGATTCTACCTGAAATAAGTCACGCAGAAAAAGAAACATCATAAGATATCACTAATACACGGAATGTAAACTTGGCTACACAGGAACTGGATTACAAAACAGAACAGGGTCTCAAATTTAGAAAACCAACTTATGCTTGCTTAAGGGGAAAGGTGAGTTGGGGTGCTGCATAAAACCAGAGATTGAAATGAGCACAGAGTAAGTTCCTTAAGCCAAATATGGAATAGACAAGAGCTACTCCTTGCTCAACGAAATGGACTCAACACCCCATATTAAACGCCTAAGAATGTACCTGACTAGTAAGTATCTTAAAACCTATGGATTGCTATGTCTCCGAAAGGGAATCAAGCGTGTGTACAGGGGCATAAACGCAGCAGTGATAGGATTGGAGAGGTTCGGTGAGCAAATGAAGACCCTTTGAAGTCATATTGCATGGTACCCATTCCACGGGTCTCAACTCTCCAGGTTTAAGGGATTCTTCCTTCAGCTAAAACATGCATGTGGAACCCAGAGTATGATCAACCGTGTGATCGGGAGACGTGTTCAAATACGTCTCCGTTCTCGTCCCCTGGTACTCGGATGCAACATTCCAGACGCTTTACTAACACTCTCCCGACTTGGAGAGTCAGTGCCTTTAACCTCCTGTTTGGCCCAGTTTGCAATTTCTGCGGAAGATGAACAGGAATAGGGAGAACCAATGAGAGACTAGCTGGAGGTGTCTGGACGGGCAAATGTAACTCTCATTTCCCACCAGGAAGAGGAATTAACCAAAGGCTCAGCGTGCCGTGCCGGAACCAGATTAGGGCCTGAAGCAATCCTGCGGTGTTGCGGCCAGCTCACAAGAAAGCGAGTTGAAGAAAGGAGCTCAGGGGCACTGTAATTCACAAACCTGCAGAGTTATAAATGACAGCTATCGTCCAAAAATATACTGAAGTAAGGCTGCCAAGAGGACTTGAAAGCGGGGCAGAATTGCAGGAAACCGATTTCAGGAGGTAGACTGGAATTGCATTTAAAGCATAGGAAAAGAGGCAGAACGTCCACAATGATGCACTTGGCCAAAAAGGGCGTATGCGTTTTTTCCTGAATATATTCAGGAAAAAACGCATACGCCCTTTTTGGCCAACCAAGCAAGCTTGCAAAGGAAATCTGCACTACAATGAAGTCTCACTTCCCCCCGGTCAAAAGGGCCATCTGAAAAAAGTGTAAAATCCAGAAAGGCAGGACAGGCCATGGAGAACTGGGAGCCTTGTTATGCTGATGGGCGGGATGTAAATTGCCAACAGCCACTCGGGAGAAGTGTATGGTGTTTCCTGAAACATCTAAAAAACAAAGCAACAGAGCCTAGGGCACTTCCACTTATGGTCCTTTAGCTTAGGGAAATGAAAATCAAAAAGACACAGCCACCCCAAAGTTTGGGACGGCTCTGTTTACAAGAACCTCGTTTACGGTACAAGTTCAATATCGCAGAAAGTGAAAAATGGATGAAGAAGTTGTGGTACTTACGTACAATGCAATATCACTCAGCACTGACATCTATGTCATCAGGCCCGTAGCAGCATAATGAGTGGATTCAGGTATGATGATTCTACCTGAAATAAGTCACGCAGAAAAAGAAACATCATAAGATAACACTAATACACGGAATGTAAACTTGGCTACACAGGAACTGGATTACAAAACAGAACAGGGTCTCAAATTTAGAAAACCAACTTATGCTTGCTTAAGGGGAAAGGTGAGTTGGGGTGCTGCATAAAACCAGAGATTGAAATGAGCACAGAGTAAGTTCCTTAAGCCAAATATGGAATAGACAAGAGCTACTCCTTGCTCAACGAAATGGACTCAACACCCCATATTAAACGCCTAAGAATGTACCTGACTAGTAAGTATCTTAAAACCTATGGATTGCTATGTCTCCGAAAGGGAATCAAGCGTGTGTACAGGGGCATAAACGCAGCAGTGATAGGATTGGAGAGGTTCGGTGAGCAAATGAAGACCCTTTGAAGTCATATTGCATGGTACCCATTCCACGGGTCTCAACTCTCCAGGTTTAAGGGATTCTTCCTTCAGCTAAAACATGCATGTGGAACCCAGAGTATGATCAACCGTGTGATCGGGAGACGTGTTCAAATACGTCTCCGTTCTCGTCCCCTGGTACTCGGGTGCAACATTCCAGACGCTTTACTAACACTCTCCCGACTTGGAGAGTCAGTGCCTTTAACCTCCTGTTTGGCCCAGTTTGCAATTTCTGCGGAAGATGAACAGGAATAGGGAGAACCAATGAGAGACTAGCTGGAGGTGTCTGGACGGGCAAATTTAACTCTCATTTCCCACCAGGAAGAGGAATTAACCAAAGGCTCAGCGTGCCGTGCCGGAACCAGATTAGGGCCTGAAGCAATCCTGCGGTGTTGCGGCCAGCTCACAAGAAAGCGAGTTGAAGAAAGGAGCTCAGGGGCACTGTAATTCACAAACCTGCAGAGTTATAAATGACAGCTATCGTCCAAAAATATACTGAAGTAAGGCTGCCAAGAGGACTTGAAAGCGGGGCAGAATTGCAGGAAACCGATTTCAGGTGGTAGACTGGAATTGCATTTAAAGCATAGGAAAAGAGGCAGAACGTCCACAATGATGCACTTGGCCAAAAAGGGCGTATGCGTTTTTTCCTGAATATATTCAGGAAAAAACGCATACGCCCTTTTTGGCCAACCAAGCAAGCTTGCAAAGGAAATCTGCACTACAATGAAGTCTCACTTCCCCCCGGTCAAAAGGGCCATCTGAAAAAAGTGTAAAATCCAGAAAGGCAGGACAGGCCATGGAGAACTGGGAGCCTTGTTATGCTGATGGGCGGGATGTAAATTGCCAACAGCCACTCGGGAGAAGTGTATGGTGTTTCCTGAAACATCTAAAAAACAAAGCAACAGAGCCTAGGGCACTTCCACTTATGGTCCTTTAGCTTAGGGAAATGAAAATCAAAAAGACACAGCCACCCCAAAGTTTGGGACGGCTCTGTTTACAAGAACCTCGTTTACGGTACAAGTTCAATATCGCAGAAAGTGAAAAATGGATGAAGAAGTTGTGGTACTTACGTACAATGCAATATCACTCAGCACTGACATCTATGTCATCAGGCCCGTAGCAGCATAATGAGTGGATTCAGGTATGATGATTCTACCTGAAATAAGTCACGCAGAAAAAGAAACATCATAAGATATCACTAATACACGGAATGTAAACTTGGCTACACAGGAACTGGATTACAAAACAGAACAGGGTCTCAAATTTAGAAAACCAACTTATGCTTGCTTAAGGGGAAAGGTGAGTTGGGGTGCTGCATAAAACCAGAGATTGAAATGAGCACAGAGTAAGTTCCTTAAGCCAAATATGGAATAGACAAGAGCTACTCCTTGCTCAACGAAATGGACTCAACACCCCATATTAAACGCCTAAGAATGTACCTGACTAGTAAGTATCTTAAAACCTATGGATTGCTATGTCTCCGAAAGGGAATCAAGCGTGTGAACAGGGGCATAAACGCAGCAGTGATAGGATTGGAGAGGTTCGGTGAGCAAATGAAGACCCTTTGAAGTCATATTGCATGGGACCCATTCCACGGGTCTCAACTCTCCAGGTTTAAGGGATTCTTCCTTCAGCTAAAACATGCATGTGGAACCCAGAGTATGATCAACCGTGTGATCGGGAGACATGTTCAAATACGTCTCCGTTCTCGTCCCCTGGTACTCGGGTGCAACATTCCAGACGCTTTACTAACACTCTCCCGACTTGGAGAGTCAGTGCCTTTAACCTCCTGTTTGGCCCAGTTTGCAATTTCTGCGGAAGATGAACAGGAATAGGGAGAACCAATGAGAGACTAGCTGGAGGTGTCTGGACGGGCAAATTTAACTCTCATTTCCCACCAGGAAGAGGAATTAACCAAAGGCTCAGCGTGCCGTGCCGGAACCAGATTAGGGCCTGAAGCAATCCTGCGGTGTTGCGGCCAGCTCACAAGAAAGCGAGTTGAAGAAAGGAGCTCAGGGGCACTGTAATTCACAAACCTGCAGAGTTATAAATGACAGCTATCGTCCAAAAATATACTGAAGTAAGGCTGCCAAGAGGACTTGAAAGCGGGGCAGAATTGCAGGAAACCGATTTCAGGAGGTAGACTGGAATTGCATTTAAAGCATAGGAAAAGAGGCAGAACGTCCACAATGATGCACTTGGCCAAAAAGGGTGTATGCGTTTTTTCCTGAATATATTCAGGAAAAAACGCATACGCCCTTTTTGGCCAACCAAGCAAGCTTGCAAAGGAAATCTGCACTACAATGAAGTCTCACTTCCCCCCGGTCAAAAGGGCCATCTGAAAAAAGTGTAAAATCCAGAAAGGCAGGACAGGCCATGGAGAACTGGGAGCCTTGTTATGCTGATGGGCGGGATGTAAATTGCCAACAGCCACTCGGGAGAAGTGTATGGTGTTTCCTGAAACATCTAAAAAACAAAGCAACAGAGCCTAGGGCACTTCCACTTATGGTCCTTTAGCTTAGGGAAATGAAAATCAAAAAGACACAGCCACCCCAAAGTTTGGGACGGCTCTGTTTACAAGAACCTCGTTTACGGTACAAGTTCAATATCGCAGAAAGTGAAAAATGGATGAAGAAGTTGTGGTACTTATGTACAATGCAATATCACTCAGCACTGACATCTATGTCATCAGGCCCGTAGCAGCATAATGAGTGGATTCAGGTATGATGATTCTACCTGAAATAAGTCACGCAGAAAAAGAAACATCATAAGATATCACTAATACACGGAATGTAAACTTGGCTACACAGGAACTGGATTACAAAACAGAACAGGGTCTCAAATTTAGAAAACCAACTTATGCTTGCTTAAGGGGAAAGGCGAGTTGGGGTGCTGCATAAAACCAGAGATTGAAATGAGCACAGAGTAAGTTCCTTAAGCCAAATATGGAATAGACAAGAGCTACTCCTTGCTCAACCAAATGGACTCAACACCCCATATTAAACGCCTAAGAATGTACCTGACTAGTAAGTATCTTAAAACCTATGGATTGCTATGTCTCCGAAAGGGAATCAAGCGTGTGAACAGGGGCATAAACGCAGCAGTGATAGGATTGGAGAGGTTCGGTGAGCAAATGAAGACCCTTTGAAGTCATATTGCATGGGACCCATTCCACGGGTCTCAACTCTCCAGGTTTAAGGGATTCTTCCTTCAGCTAAAACATGCATGTGGAACCCAGAGTATGATCAACCGTGTGATCGGGAGACATGTTCAAATACGTCTCCGTTCTCGTCCCCTGGTACTCGGGTGCAACATTCCAGACGCTTTACTAACACTCTCCCGACTTGGAGAGTCAGTGCCTTTAACCTCCTGTTTGGCCCAGTTTGCAATTTCTGCGGAAGATGAACAGGAATAGGGAGAACCAATGAGAGACTAGCTGGAGGTGTCTGGACGGGCAAATTTAACTCTCATTTCCCACCAGGAAGAGGAATTAACCAAAGGCTCAGCGTGCCGTGCCGGAACCAGATTAGGGCCTGAAGCAATCCTGCGGTGTTGCGGCCAGCTCACAAGAAAGCGAGTTGAAGAAAGGAGCTCAGGGGCACTGTAATTCACAAACCTGCAGAGTTATAAATGACAGCTATCGTCCAAAAATATACTGAAGTAAGGCTGCCAAGAGGACTTGAAAGCGGGGCAGAATTGCAGGAAACCGATTTCAGGAGGTAGACTGGAATTGCATTTAAAGCATAGGAAAAGAGGCAGAACGTCCACAATGATGCACTTGGCCAAAAAGGGCGTATGCGTTTTTTCCTGAATATATTCAGGAAAAAACGCATACGCCCTTTTTGGCCAACCAAGCAAGCTTGCAAAGGAAATCTGCACTACAATGAAGTCTCACTTCCCCCCGGTCAAAAGGGCCATCTGAAAAAAGTGTAAAATCCAGAAAGGCAGGACAGGCCATGGAGAACTGGGAGCCTTGTTATGCTGATGGGCGGGATGTAAATTGCCAACAGCCACTCGGGAGAAGTGTATGGTGTTTCCTGAAACATCTAAAAAACAAAGCAACAGAGCCTAGGGCACTTCCACTTATGGTCCTTTAGCTTAGGGAAATGAAAATCAAAAAGACACAGCCACCCCAAAGTTTGGGACGGCTCTGTTTACAAGAACCTCGTTTACGGTACAAGTTCAATATCGCAGAAAGTGAAAAATGGATGAAGAAGTTGTGGTACTTACGTACAATGCAATATCACTCAGCACTGACATCTATGTCATCAGGCCCGTAGCAGCATAATGAGTGGATTCAGGTATGATGATTCTACCTGAAATAAGTCACGCAGAAAAAGAAACATCATAAGATATCACTAATACACGGAATGTAAACTTGGCTACACAGGAACTGGATTACAAAACAGAACAGGGTCTCAAATTTAGAAAACCAACTTATGCTTGCTTAAGGGGAAAGGTGAGTTGGGGTGCTGCATAAAACCAGAGATTGAAATGAGCACAGAGTAAGTTCCTTAAGCCAAATATGGAATAGACAAGAGCTACTCCTTGCTCAACGAAATGGACTCAACACCCCATATTAAACGCCTAAGAATGTACCTGACTAGTAAGTATCTTAAAACCTATGGATTGCTATGTCTCCGAAAGGGAATCAAGCGTGTGTACAGGGGCATAAACACAGCAGTGATAGGATTGGAGAGGTTCGGTGAGCAAATGAAGACCCTTTGAAGTCATATTGCATGGTACCCATTCCACGGGTCTCAACTCTCCAGGTTTAAGGGATTCTTCCTTCAGCTAAAACATGCATGTGGAACCCAGAGTATGATCAACCGTGTGATCGGGAGACATGTTCAAATACGTCTCCGTTCTCGTCCCCTGGTACTCGGGTGCAACATTCCAGACGCTTTACTAACACTCTCCCGACTTGGAGAGTCAGTGCCTTTAACCTCCTGTTTGGCCCAGTTTGCAATTTCTGCGGAAGATGAACAGGAATAGGGAGAACCAATGAGAGACTAGCTGGAGGTGTCTGGACGGGCAAATTTAACTCTCATTTCCCACCAGGAAGAGGAATTAACCAAAGGCTCAGCGTGCCGTGCCGGAACCAGATTAGGGCCTGAAGCAATCCTGCGGTGTTGCGGCCAGCTCACAAGAAAGCGAGTTGAAGAAAGGAGCTCAGGGGCACTGTAATTCACAAACCTGCAGAGTTATAAATGACAGCTATCGTCCAAAAATATACTGAAGTAAGGCTTCCAAGAGGACTTGAAAGCGGGGCAGAATTGCAGGAAACCGATTTCAGGAGGTAGACTGGAATTGCATTTAAAGCATAGGAAAAGAGGCAGAACGTCCACAATGATGCACTTGGCCAAAAAGGGCGTATGCGTTTTTTCCTGAATATATTCAGGAAAAAACGCATACGCCCTTTTTGGCCAACCAAGCAAGCTTGCAAAGGAAATCTGCACTACAATGAAGTCTCACTTCCCCCCGGTCAAAAGGGCCATCTGAAAAAAGTGTAAAATCCAGAAAGGCAGGACAGGCCATGGAGAACTGGGAGCCTTGTTATGCTGATGGGCGGGATGTAAATTGCCAACAGCCACTCGGGAGAAGTGTATGGTGTTTCCTGAAACATCTAAAAAACAAAGCAACAGAGCCTAGGGCACTTCCACTTATGGTCCTTTAGCTTAGGGAAATGAAAATCAAAAAGACACAGCCACCCCAAAGTTTGGGACGGCTCTGTTTACAAGAACCTCGTTTACGGTACAAGTTCAATATCGCAGAAAGTGAAAAATGGATGAAGAAGTTGTGGTACTTACGTACAATGCAATATCACTCAGCACTGACATCTATGTCATCAGGCCCGTAGCAGCATAATGAGTGGATTCAGGTATGATGATTCTACCTGAAATAAGTCACACAGAAAAAGAAACATCATAAGATATCACTAATACACGGAATGTAAACTTGGCTACACAGGAACTGGATTACAAAACAGAACAGGGTCTCAAATTTAGAAAACCAACTTATGCTTGCTTAAGGGGAAAGGTGAGTTGGGGTGCTGCATAAAACCAGAGATTGAAATGAGCACAGAGTAAGTTCCTTAAGCCAAATATGGAATAGACAAGAGCTACTCCTTGCTCAACGAAATGGACTCAACACCCCATATTAAACGCCTAAGAATGTACCTGACTAGTAAGTATCTTAAAACCTATGGATTGCTATGTCTCCGAAAGGGAATCAAGCGTGTGTACAGGGGCATAAACGCAGCAGTGATAGGATTGTAGAGGTTCGGTGAGCAAATGAAGACCCTTTGAAGTCATATTGCATGGTACCCATTCCACGGGTCTCAACTCTCCAGGTTTAAGGGATTCTTCCTTCAGCTAAAACATGCATGTGGAACCCAGAGTATGATCAACCGTGTGATCGGGAGACATGTTCAAATACGTCTCCGTTCTCGTCCCCTGGTACTCGGGTGCAACATTCCAGACGCTTTACTAACACTCTCCCGACTTGGAGAGTCAGTGCCTTTAACCTCCTGTTTGGCCCAGTTTGCAATTTCTGCGGAAGATGAACAGGAATAGGGAGAACCAATGAGAGACTAGCTGGAGGTGTCTGGACGGGCAAATTTAACTCTCATTTCCCACCAGGAAGAGGAATTAACCAAAGGCTCAGCATGCCGTGCCGGAACCAGATTAGGGCCTGAAGCAATCCTGCGGTGTTGCGGCCAGCTCCCAAGAAAGCGAGTTGAAGAAAGGAGCTCAGGGGCACTGTAATTCACAAACCTGCAGAGTTATAAATGACAGCTATCGTCCAAAAATATACTGAAGTAAGGCTGCCAAGAGGACTTGAAAGCGGGGCAGAATTGCAGGAAACCGATTTCAGGAGGTAGACTGGAATTGCATTTAAAGCATAGGAAAAGAGGCAGAACGTCCACAATGATGCACTTGGCCAAAAAGGGCGTATGCGTTTTTTCCTGAATATATTCAGGAAAAAACGCATACGCCCTTTTTGGCCAACCAAGCAAGCTTGCAAAGGAAATCTGCACTACAATGAAGTCTCACTTCCCCCCGGTCAAAAGGGCCATCTGAAAAAAGTGTAAAATCCAGAAAGGCAGGACAGGCCATGGAGAACTGGGAGCCTTGTTATGCTGATGGGCGGGATGTAAATTGCCAACAGCCACTCGGGAGAAGTGTATGGTGTTTCCTGAAACATCTAAAAAACAAAGCAACAGAGCCTAGGGCACTTCCACTTATGGTCCTTTAGCTTAGGGAAATGAAAATCAAAAAGACACAGCCACCCCAAAGTTTGGGACGGCTCTGTTTACAAGAACCTCGTTTACGGTACAAGTTCAATATCGCAGAAAGTGAAAAATGGATGAAGAAGTTGTGGTACTTACGTACAATGCAATATCACTCAGCACTGACATCTATGTCATCAGGCCCGTAGCAGCATAATGAGTGGATTCAGGTATGATGATTCTACCTGAAATAAGTCACGCAGAAAAAGAAACATCATAAGATATCACTAATACACGGAATGTAAACTTGGCTACACAGGAACTGGATTACAAAACAGAACAGGGTCTCAAATTTAGAAAACCAACTTATGCTTGCTTAAGGGGAAAGGTGAGTTGGGGTGCTGCATAAAACCAGAGATTGAAATGAGCACAGAGTAAGTTCCTTAAGCCAAATATGGAATAGACAAGAGCTACTCCTTGCTCAACGAAATGGACTCAACACCCCATATTAAACGCCTAAGAATGTACCTGACTAGTAAGTATCTTAAAACCTATGGATTGCTATGTCTCCGAAAGGGAATCAAGCGTGTGTACAGGGGCATAAACGCAGCAGTGATAGGATTGGAGAGGTTCGGTGAGCAAATGAAGACCCTTTGAAGTCATATTGCATGGTACCCATTCCACGGGTCTCAACTCTCCAGGTTTAAGGGATTCTTCCTTCAGCTAAAACATGCATGTGGAACCCAGAGTATGATCAACCGTGTGATCGGGAGACATGTTCAAATACGTCTCCGTTCTCGTCCCCTGGTACTCGGGTGCAACATTCCAGACGCTTTACTAACACTCTCCCGACTTGGAGAGTCAGTGCCTTTAACCTCCTGTTTGGCCCAGTTTGCAATTTCTGCGGAAGATGAACAGGAATAGGGAGAACCAATGAGAGACTAGCTGGAGGTGTCTGGACGGGCAAATTTAACTCTCATTTCCCACCAGGAAGAGGAATTAACCAAAGGCTCAGCATGCCGTGCCGGAACCAGATTAGGGCCTGAAGCAATCCTGCGGTGTTGCGGCCAGCTCACAAGAAAGCGAGTTGAAGAAAGAAGCTCAGGGGCACTGTAATTCACAAACCTGCAGAGTTATAAATGACAGCTATCGTCCAAAAATATACTGAAGTAAGGCTTCCAAGAGGACTTGAAAGCGGGGCAGAATTGCAGGAAACCGATTTCAGGAGGTAGACTGGAATTGCATTTAAAGCATAGGAAAAGAGGCAGAACGTCCACAATGATGCACTTGGCCAAAAAGGGCGTATGCGTTTTTTCCTGAATATATTCAGGAAAAAACGCATACGCCCTTTTTGGCCAACCAAGCAAGCTTGCAAAGGAAATCTGCACTACAATGAAGTCTCACTTCCCCCCGGTCAAAAGGGCCATCTGAAAAAAGTGTAAAATCCAGAAAGGCAGGACAGGCCATGGAGAACTGGGAGCCTTGTTATGCTGATGGGCGGGATGTAAATTGCCAACAGCCACTCGGGAGAAGTGTATGGTGTTTCCTGAAACATCTAAAAAACAAAGCAACAGAGCCTAGGGCACTTCCACTTATGGTCCTTTAGCTTAGGGAAATGAAAATCAAAAAGACACAGCCACCCCAAAGTTTGGGACGGCTCTGTTTACAAGAACCTCGTTTACGGTACAAGTTCAATATCGCAGAAAGTGAAAAATGGATGAAGAAGTTGTGGTACTTACGTACAATGCAATATCACTCAGCACTGACATCTATGTCATCAGGCCCGTAGCAGCATAATGAGTGGATTCAGGTATGATGATTCTACCTGAAATAAGTCACGCAGAAAAAGAAACATCATAAGATATCACTAATACACGGAATGTAAACTTGGCTACACAGGAACTGGATTACAAAACAGAACAGGGTCTCAAATTTAGAAAACCAACTTATGCTTGCTTAAGGGGAAAGGTGAGTTGGGGTGCTGCATAAAACCAGAGATTGAAATGAGCACAGAGTAAGTTCCTTAAGCCAAATATGGAATAGACAAGAGCTACTCCTTGCTCAACGAAATGGACTCAACACCCCATATTAAACGCCTAAGAATGTACCTGACTAGTAAGTATCTTAAAACCTATGGATTGCTATGTCTCCGAAAGGGAATCAAGCGTGTGAACAGGGGCATAAACGCAGCAGTGATAGGATTGGAGAGGTTCGGTGAGCAAATGAAGACCCTTTGAAGTCATATTGCATGGGACCCATTCCACGGGTCTCAACTCTCCAGGTTTAAGGGATTCTTCCTTCAGCTAAAACATGCATGTGGAACCCAGAGTATGATCAACCGTGTGATCGGGAGACATGTTCAAATACGTCTCCGTTCTCGTCCCCTGGTACTCGGGTGCAACATTCCAGACGCTTTACTAACACTCTCCCGACTTGGAGAGTCAGTGCCTTTAACCTCCTGTTTGGCCCAGTTTGCAATTTCTGCGGAAGATGAACAGGAATAGGGAGAACCAATGAGAGACTAGCTGGAGGTGTCTGGACGGGCAAATTTAACTCTCATTTCCCACCAGGAAGAGGAATTAACCAAAGGCTCAGCGTGCCGTGCCGGAACGAGATTAGGGCCTGAAGCAATCCTGCGGTGTTGCGGCCAGCTCACAAGAAAGCGAGTTGAAGAAAGGAGCTCAGGGGCACTGTAATTCACAAACCTGCAGAGTTATAAATGACAGCTATCGTCCAAAAATATACTGAAGTAAGGCTGCCAAGAGGACTTGAAAGCGGGGCAGAATTGCAGGAAACCCATTTCACGAGGTAGACTGGAATTGCATTTAAAGCATAGGAAAAGAGGCAGAACGTCCACAATGATGCACTTGGCCAAAAAGGGCGTATGCGTTTTTTCCTGAATATATTCAGGAAAAAACGCATACGCCCTTTTTGGCCAACCAAGCAAGCTTGCAAAGGAAATCTGCACTACAATGAAGTCTCACTTCCCCCCGGTCAAAAGGGCCATCTGAAAAAAGTGTAAAATCCAGAAAGGCAGGACAGGCCATGGAGAACTGGGAGCCTTGTTATGCTGATGGGCGGGATGTAAATTGCCAACAGCCACTCGGGAGAAGTGTATGGTGTTTCCTGAAACATCTAAAAAACAAAGCAACAGAGCCTAGGGCACTTCCACTTATGGTCCTTTAGCTTAGGGAAATGAAAATCAAAAAGACACAGCCACCCCAAAGTTTGGGACGGCTCTGTTTACAAGAACCTCGTTTACGGTACAAGTTCAATATCGCAGAAAGTGAAAAATGGATGAAGAAGTTGTGGTACTTACGTACAATGCAATATCACTCAGCACTGACATCTATGTCATCAGGCCCGTAGCAGCATAATGAGTGGATTCAGGTATGATGATTCTACCTGAAATAAGTCACGCAGAAAAAGAAACATCATAAGATATCACTAATACACGGAATGTAAACTTGGCTACACAGGAACTGGATTACAAAACAGAACAGGGTCTCAAATTTAGAAAACCAACTTATGCTTGCTTAAGGGGAAAGGTGAGTTGGGGTGCTGCATAAAACCAGAGATTGAAATGAGCACAGAGTAAGTTCCTTAAGCCAAATATGGAATAGACAAGAGCTACTCCTTGCTCAACGAAATGGACTCAACACCCCATATTAAACGCCTAAGAATGTACCTGACTAGTAAGTATCTTAAAACCTATGGATTGCTATGTCTCCGAAAGGGAATCAAGCGTGTGTACAGGGGCATAAACGCAGCAGTGATAGGATTGGAGAGGTTCGGTGAGCAAATGAAGACCCTTTGAAGTCATATTGCATGGTACCCATTCCACGGGTCTCAACTCTCCAGGTTTAAGGGATTCTTCCTTCAGCTAAAACATGCATGTGGAACCCAGAGTATGATCAACCGTGTGATCGGGAGACGTGTTCAAATACGTCTCCGTTCTCGTCCCCTGGTACTCGGGTGCAACATTCCAGACGCTTTACTAACACTCTCCCGACTTGGAGAGTCAGTGCCTTTAACCTCCTGTTTGGCCCAGTTTGCAATTTCTGCGGAAGATGAACAGGAATAGGGAGAACCAATGAGAGACTAGCTGGAGGTGTCTGGACGGGCAAATTTAACTCTCATTTCCCACCAGGAAGAGGAATTAACCAAAGGCTCAGCGTGCCGTGCCGGAACGAGATTAGGGCCTGAAGCAATCCTGCGGTGTTGCGGCCAGCTCACAAGAAAGCGAGTTGAAGAAAGGAGCTCAGGGGCACTGTAATTCACAAACCTGCAGAGTTATAAATGACAGCTATCGTCCAAAAATATACTGAAGTAAGGCTGCCAAGAGGACTTGAAAGCGGGGCAGAATTGCAGGAAACCGATTTCAGGAGGTAGACTGGAATTGCATTGAAAGCATAGGAAAAGAGGCAGAACGTCCACAATGATGCACTTGGCCAAAAAGGGCGTATGCGTTTTTTCCTGAATATATTCAGGAAAAAACGCATACGCCCTTTTTGGCCAACCAAGCAAGCTTGCAAAGGAAATCTGCACTACAATGAAGTCTCACTTCCCCCCGGTCAAAAGGGCCATCTGAAAAAAGTGTAAAATCCAGAAAGGCAGGACAGGCCATGGAGAACTGGGAGCCTTGTTATGCTGATGGGCGGGATGTAAATTGCCAACAGCCACTCGGGAGAAGTGTATGGTGTTTCCTGAAACATCTAAAAAACAAAGCAACAGAGCCTAGGGCACTTCCACTTATGGTCCTTTAGCTTAGGGAAATGAAAATCAAAAAGACACAGCCACCCCAAAGTTTGGGACGGCTCTGTTTACAAGAACCTCGTTTACGGTACAAGTTCAATATCGCAGAAAGTGAAAAATGGATGAAGAAGTTGTGGTACTTACGTACAATGCAATATCACTCAGCACTGACATCTATGTCATCAGGCCCGTAGCAGCATAATGAGTGGATTCAGGTATGATGATTCTACCTGAAATAAGTCACGCAGAAAAAGAAACATCATAAGATATCACTAATACACAGAATGTAAACTTGGCTACACAGGAACTGGATTACAAAACAGAACAGGGTCTCAAATTTAGAAAACCAACTTATGCTTGCTTAAGGGGAAAGGTGAGTTGGGGTGCTGCATAAAACCAGAGATTGAAATGAGCACAGAGTAAGTTCCTTAAGCCAAATATGGAATAGACAAGAGCTACTCCTTGCTCAACGAAATGGACTCAACACCCCATATTAAACGCCTAAGAATGTACCTGACTAGTAAGTATCTTAAAACCTATGGATTGCTATGTCTCCGAAAGGGAATCAAGCGTGTGTACAGGGGCATAAACGCAGCAGTGATAGGATTGGAGAGGTTCGGTGAGCAAATGAAGACCCTTTGAAGTCATATTGCATGGTACCCATTCCACGGGTCTCAACTCTCCAGGTTTAAGGGATTCTTCCTTCAGCTAAAACATGCATGTGGAACCCAGAGTATGATCAACCGTGTGATCGGGAGACGTGTTCAAATACGTCTCCGTTCTCGTCCCCTGGTACTCGGGTGCAACATTCCAGACGCTTTACTAACACTCTCCCGACTTGGAGAGTCAGTGCCTTTAACCTCCTGTTTGGCCCAGTTTGCAATTTCTGCGGAAGATGAACAGGAATAGGGAGAACCAATGAGAGACTAGCTGGAGGTGTCTGGACGGGCAAATTTAACTCTCATTTCCCACCAGGAAGAGGAATTAACCAAAGGCTCAGCGTGCCGTGCCGGAACCAGATTAGGGCCTGAAGCAATCCTGCGGTGTTGCGGCCAGCTCACAAGAAAGCGAGTTGAAGAAAGGAGCTCAGGGGCACTGTAATTCACAAACCTGCAGAGTTATAAATGACAGCTATCGTCCAAAAATATACTGAAGTAAGGCTGCCAAGAGGACTTGAAAGCGGGGCAGAATTGCAGGAAACCGATTTCAGGAGGTAGACTGGAATTGCATTTAAAGCATAGGAAAAGAGGCAGAACGTCCACAATGATGCACTTGGCCAAAAAGGGCGTATGCGTTTTTTCCTGAATATATTCAGGAAAAAACGCATACGCCCTTTTTGGCCAACCAAGCAAGCTTGCAAAGGAAATCTGCACTACAATGAAGTCTCATTTCCCCCCGGTCAAAAGGGCCATCTGAAAAAAGTGTAAAATCCAGAAAGGCAGGACAGGCCATGGAGAACTGGGAGCCTTGTTATGCTGATGGGCGGGATGTAAATTGCCAACAGCCACTCGGGAGAAGTGTATGGTGTTTCCTGAAACATCTAAAAAACAAAGCAACAGAGCCTAGGGCACTTCCACTTATGGTCCTTTAGCTTAGGGAAATGAAAATCAAAAAGACACAGCCACCCCAAAGTTTGGGACGGCTCTGTTTACAAGAACCTCGTTTACGGTACAAGTTCAATATCGCAGAAAGTGAAAAATGGATGAAGAAGTTGTGGTACTTACGTACAATGCAATATCACTCAGCACTGACATCTATGTCATCAGGCCCGTAGCAGCATAATGAGTGGATTCAGGTATGATGATTCTACCTGAAATAAGTCACGCAGAAAAAGAAACATCATAAGATATCACTAATACACGGAATGTAAACTTGGCTACACAGGAACTGGATTACAAAACAGAACAGGGTCTCAAATTTAGAAAACCAACTTATGCTTGCTTAAGGGGAAAGGTGAGTTGGGGTGCTGCATAAAACCAGAGATTGAAATGAGCACAGAGTAAGTTCCTTAAGCCAAATATGGAATAGACAAGAGCTACTCCTTGCTCAACGAAATGGACTCAACACCCCATATTAAACGCCTAAGAATGTACCTGACTAGTAAGTATCTTAAAACCTATGGATTGCTATGTCTCCGAAAGGGAATCAAGCGTGTGTACAGGGGCATAAACGCAGCAGTGATAGGATTGGAGAGGTTCGGTGAGCAAATGAAGACCCTTTGAAGTCATATTGCATGGTACCCATTTCACGGGTCTCAACTCTCCAGGTTTAAGGGATTCTTCCTTCAGCTAAAACATGCATGTGGAACCCAGAGTATGATCAACCGTGTGATCGGGAGACGTGTTCAAATACGTCTCCATTCTCGTCCCCTGGTACTCGGGTGCAACATTCCAGACGCTTTACTAACACTCTCCCGACTTGGAGAGTCAGTGCCTTTAACCTCCTCTTTGGCCCAGTTTGCAATTTCTGCGGAAGATGAACAGGAATAGGGAGAACCAATGAGAGACTAGCTGGAGGTGTCTGGACGGGCAAATTTAACTCTCATTTCCCACCAGGAAGAGGAATTAACCAAAGGCTCAGCGTGCCGTTCCGGAACCAGATTAGGGCCTGAAGCAATCCTGCGGTGTTGCGGCCAGCTCACAAGAAAGCGAGTTGAAGAAAGGAGCTCAGGGGCACTGTAATTCACAAACCTGCAGAGTTATAAATGACAGCTATCGTCCAAAAATATACTGAAGTAAGGCTGCCAAGAGGACTTGAAAGCGGGGCAGAATTGCAGGAAACCGATTTCAGGAGGTAGACTGGAATTGCATTTAAAGCATAGGAAAAGAGGCAGAACGTCCACAATGATGCACTTGGCCAAAAAGGGCGTATGCGTTTTTTCCTGAA
Source organism: Globicephala melas (assembly GCF_963455315.2). Lineage (NCBI taxonomy): Eukaryota > Metazoa > Chordata > Mammalia > Artiodactyla > Delphinidae > Globicephala > Globicephala melas. The sequence continues at coordinate 52,092 of NW_027207693.1, read as the reverse complement.
TATATTCAGGAAAAAACGCATACGCCCTTTTTGGCCAACCAAGCAAGCTTGCAAAGGAAATCTGCACTACAATGAAGTCTCACTTCCCCCCGGTCAAAAGGGCCATCTGAAAAAAGTGTAAAATCCAGAAAGGCAGGACAGGCCATGGAGAACTGGGAGCCTTGTTATGCTGATGGGCGGGATGTAAATTGCCAACAGCCACTCGGGAGAAGTGTATGGTGTTTCCTGAAACATCTAAAAAACAAAGCAACAGAGCATAGGGCACTTCCACTTATGGTCCTTTAGCTTAGGGAAATGAAAATCAAAAAGACACAGCCACCCCAAAGTTTGGGACGGCTCTGTTTACAAGAACCTCGTTTACGGTACAAGTTCAATATCGCAGAAAGTGAAAAATGGATGAAGAAGTTGTGGTACTTACGTACAATGCAATATCACTCAGCACTGACATCTATGTCATCAGGCCCGTAGCAGCATAATGAGTGGATTCAGGTATGATGATTCTACCTGAAATAAGTCACACAGAAAAAGAAACATCATAAGATATCACTAATACACGGAATGTAAACTTGGCTACACAGGAACTGGATTACAAAACAGAACAGGGTCTCAAATTTAGAAAACCAACTTATGCTTGCTTAAGGGGAAAGGTGAGTTGGGGTGCTGCATAAAACCAGAGATTGAAATGAGCACAGAGTAAGTTCCTTAAGCCAAATATGGAATAGACAAGAGCTACTCCTTGCTCAACTAAATGGACTCAACACCCCATATTAAACGCCTAAGAATGTACCTCACTAGTAAGTATCTTAAAACCTATGGATTGCTATGTCTCCGAAAGGGAATCAAGCGTGTGTACAGGGGCATAAACGCAGCAATGATAGGATTGGAGAGGTTCGGTGAGCAAATGAAGACCCTTTGAAGTCATATTGCATGGGACCCATTCCACGGGTCTCAACTCTCCAGGTTTAAGGGATTCTTCCTTCAGCTAAAACATGCATGTGGAACCCAGAGTATGATCAACCGTGTGATCGGGAGACGTGTTCAAATACGTCTCCGTTCTCGTCCCCTGGTACTCGGGTGCAACATTCCAGACGCTTTACTAACACTCTCCCGACTTGGAGAGTCAGTGCCTTTAACCTCCTGTTTGTCCCAGTTTGCAATTTCTGTGGAAGATGAACAGGAATAGGGAGAACCAATGAGAGACTAGCTGGAGGTGTCTGGACGGGCAAATTTAACTCTCATTTCCCACCAGGAAGAGGAATTAAACAAAGGCTCAGCGTGCCGTGCCGGAACCAGATTAGGGCCTGAAGCAATCCTACGGTGTTGCGGCCAGCTCACAAAAAAGCGAGTTGAAGAAAGGAGCTCAGGGGCACTGTAATTCACAAACCTGCAGAGTTATAAATGACAGCTATCGTCCAAAAATATACTGAAGTAAGGCTGCCAAGAGGACTTGAAAGCGGGGCAGAATTGCAGGAAACCGATTTCAGGAGGTAGACTGGAATTGCATTTAAAGCATAGGAAAAGAGGCAGAACGTCCACAATGATGCACTTGGCCAAAAAGGGCGTATGCGTTTTTTCCTGAATATATTCAGGAAAAAACGCATACGCCCTTTTTGGCCAACCAAGCAAGCTTGCAAAGGAAATCTGCACTACAATGAAGTCTCACTTCCCCCCGGTCAAAAGGGCCATCTGAAAAAAGTGTAAAATCCAGAAAGGCAGGACAGGCCATGGAGAACTGGGAGCCTTGTTATGCTGATGGGCGGGATGTAAATTGCCAACAGCCACTCGGGAGAAGTGTATGGTGTTTCCTGAAACATCTAAAAAACAAAGCAACAGAGCATAGGGCACTTCCACTTATGGTCCTTTAGCTTAGGGAAATGAAAATCAAAAAGACACAGCCACCCCAAAGTTTGGGACGGCTCTGTTTACAAGAACCTCGTTTACGGTACAAGTTCAATATCGCAGAAAGTGAAAAATGGATGAAGAAGTTGTGGTACTTACGTACAATGCAATATCACTCAGCACTGACATCTATGTCATCAGGCCCGGAGCAGCATAATGAGTGCATTCAGGTACGATGATTCCACCTGAAATAAGTCACGCAGAAAAAGAAACATCATAAGATATCACTAATACACGGAATGTAAACTTGGCTACACAAGAACTGGATTACAAAACAGAACAGGGTCTCAAATTTAGAAAACCAACTTATGCTTGCTTAAGGGGAAAGGTGAGTTGGGGTGCTGCATAAAACCAGAGATTGAAATGAGCACAGAGTAAGTTCCTTAAGCCAAATATGGAATAGACAAGAGCTACTCCTTGCTCAACCAAATGGACTCAACACCCCATATTAAACGCCTAAGAATGTACCTGACTAGTAAGTATCTTAAAACCTATGGATTGCTATGTCTCCGAAAGGGAATCAAGCGTGTGTACAGGGGCATAAACGCAGCAGTGATAGGATTGGAGAGGTTCGGTGAGCAAATGAAGACCCTTTGAAGTCATATTGCATGGGACCCATTCCACGGGTCTCAACTCTCCAGGTTTAAGGGATTCTTCCTTCAGCTAAAACATGCATGTGGAACCCAGAGTATGATCAACCATGTGATCGGGAGACGTGTTCAAATACGTCTCCGTTCTCGTCACCTGGTACTCGGGTGCAATATTCCAGCCGCTTTACTAACACTCTCCCGACTTGGAGAGTCAGTGCCTTTAACCTCCTGTTTGGCCCAGTTTGCAATTTCTGCGGAAGATGAACAGGAATAGGGAGAACCAATGAGAGACTAGCTGGAGGTGTCTGGACGGGCAAATTTAACTCTCATTTCCCACCAGGAAGAGGAATTAACCAAAGGCTCAGCGTGCCGTGCCGGAACGAGATTAGGGCCTGAAGCAATCCTGCGGTGTTGCGGCCAGCTCACAAGAAAGCGAGTTGAAGAAAGGAGCTCAGGGGCACTGTAATTCACAAACCTGCAGAGTTATAAATGACAGCTATCGTCCAAAAATATACTGAAGTAAGGCTGCCAAGAGGACTTGAAAGCGGGGCAGAATTGCAGGAAACCGATTTCAGGAGGTAGACTGGAATTGCATTTAAAGCATAGGAAAAGAGGCAGAACGTCCACAATGATGCACTTGGCCAAAAAGGGCGTATGCGTTTTTTCCTGAATATATTCAGGAAAAAACGCATACGCACTTTTTGGCCAACCAAGCAAGCTTGCAAAGGAAATCTGCACTACAATGAAGTCTCACTTCCCCCCGGTCAAAAGGGCCATCTGAAAAAAGTGTAAAATCCAGAAAGGCAGGACAGGCCATGGAGAACTGGGAGCCTTTTTATGCTGATGGGCGGGATGTAAATTGCCAACAGCCACTCGGGAGAAGTGTATGGTGTTTCCTGAAACATCTAAAAAACAAAGCAACAGAGCCTAGGGCACTTCCACTTATGGTCCTTTAGCTTAGGGAAATGAAAATCAAAAAGACACAGCCACGCCAAAGTTTGGGACGGCTCTGTTTACAAGAACCTGGTTTACGGTACAAGTTCAATATCGCAGAAAGTGAAAAATGGATGAAGAAGTTGTGGTACTTACGTACAATGCAATATCACTCAGCACTGACATCTATGTCATCAGGCCCGTAGCAGCATAATGAGTGGATTCAGGTATGATGATTCTACCTGAAATAAGTCACACAGAAAAAGAAACATCATAAGATATCACTAATACTCGGAATGTAAACTTGGCTACACAGGAACTGGATTACAAAACAGAACAGGGTCTCAAATTTAGAAAACCAACTTATGCTTGCTTAAGGGGAAAGGTGAGTTGGGGTGCTGCATAAAACCAGAGATTGAAATGAGCACAGAGTAAGTTCCTTAAGCCAAATATGGAATAGACAAGAGCTACTCCTTGCTCAACGAAATGGACTCAACACCCCATATTAAACGCCTAAGAATGTACCTGACTAGTAAGTATCTTAAAACCTATGGATTGCTATGTCTCTGAAAGGGAATCAAGCGTGTGTACAGGGGCATAAACGCAGCAGTGATAGGATTGGAGAGGTTCGGTGAGCAAATGAAGACCCTTTGAAGTCATATTGCATGGTACCCATTCCACGGGTCTCAACTCTCCAGGTTTAAGGGATTCTTCCTTCAGCTAAAACATGCATGTGGAACCCAGAGTATGATCAACCGTGTGATCGGGAGACGTGTTCAAATATGTCTCTGTTCTCGTCCCCTGGTACTCGGGTGCAACATTCCAGACGCTTTACTAACACTCTCCCGACTTGGAGAGTCAGTGCCTTTAACCTCCTCTTTGGCCCAGTTTGCAATTTCTGCGGAAGATGAACAGGAATAGGGAGAACCAATGAGAGACTAGCTGGAGGTGTCTGGACGGGCAAATTTAACTCTCATTTCCCACCAGGAAGAGGAATTAACCAAAGGCTCAGCATGCCGTGCCGGAACGAGATTAGGGCCTGAAGCAATCCTGCGGTGTTGCGGCCAGCTCACAAGAAAGCGAGTTGAAGAAAGGAGCTCAGGGGCACTGTAATTCACAAACCTGCAGAGTTATAAATGACAGCTATCGTCCAAAAATATACTGAAGTAAGGCTGCCAAGAGGACTTGAAAACGGGGCAGAATTGCAGGAAACCGATTTCAGGAGGTAGACTGGAATTGCATTTAAAGCATAGGAAAAGAGGCAGAACGTCCACAATGATGCACTTGGCCAAAAAGGGCGTATGCGTTTTTTCCTGAATATATTCAGGAAAAAACGCATACGCCCTTTTTGGCCAACCAAGCAAGCTTGCAAAGGAAATCTGCACTACAATGAAGTCTCATTTCCCCCCGGTCAAAAGGGCCATCTGAAAAAAGTGTAAAATCCAGAAAGGCAGGACAGGCCATGGAGAACTGGGAGCCTTGTTATGCTGATGGGCGGGATGTAAATTGCCAACAGCCACTCGGGAGAAGTGTATGGTGTTTCCTGAAACATCTAAAAAACAAAGCAACAGAGCCTAGGGCACTTCCACTTATGGTCCTTTAGCTTAGGGAAATGAAAATCAAAAAGACACAGCCACCCCAAAGTTTGGGACTTCTCTGTTTACAAGAACCTCGTTTACGGTACAAGTTCAATATCGCAGAAAGTGAAAAATGGATGAAGAAGTTGTGGTACTTACGTACAATGCAATATCACTCAGCACTGACATCTATGTCATCAGGCCCGTAGCAGCATAATGAGTGGATTCAGGTATGATGATTCTACCTGAAATAAGTCACACAGAAAAAGAAACATCATAAGATATCACTAATACACGGAATGTAAACTTGGCTACACAGGAACTGGATTACAAAACAGAACAGGGTCTCAAATTTAGAAAACTAACTTATGCTTGCTTAAGGGGAAAGGTGAGTTGGGGTGCTGCATAAAACCAGAGATTGAAATGAGCACAGAGTAAGTTCCTTAAGACAAATATGGAATAGACAAGAGCTACTCCTTGCTCAACGAAATGGACTCAACACCCCATATTAAACGCCTAAGAATGTACCTGACTAGTAAGTATCTTAAAACCTATGGATTGCTATGTCTCCGAAAGGGAATCAAGCGTGTGTACAGGGGCATAAACGCAGCAGTGATAGGATTGGAGAGGTTCGGTGAGCAAATGAAGACCCTTTGAAGTCGTATTGCATGGGACCCATTCCACGGGTCTCAACTCTCCAGGTTTAAGGGATTCTTCCTTCAGCTAAAACATGCATGTGGAACCCAGAGTATGATCAACCGTGTGATCGGGAGACGTGTTCAAATATGTCTCCGTTCTCGTCCCCTGGTACTCGGGTGCAACATTCCAGCCGCTTTACTAACACTCTCCCGACTTGGAGAGTCAGTGCCTTTAACCTCCTGTTTGGCCCAGTTTGCAATTTCTGCGGAAGATGAACAGGAATAGTGAGAACCAATGAGAGACTAGCTGGAGGTGTCTGGACGGGCAAATTTAACTCTCATTTCCCACCAGGAAGAGGAATTAACCAAAGGCTCAGCGTGCCGTGCCGGAACGAGATTAGGGCCTGAAGCAATCCTGCGGTGTTGCGGCCAGCTCACAAGAAAGCGAGTTGAAGAAAGGAGCTCAGGGGCACTGTAATTCACAAACCTGCAGAGTTATAAATGACAGCTATCGTCCAAAAATATACTGAAGTAAGGCTGCCAAGAGGACTTGAAAGCGGGGCAGAATTGCAGGAAACCGATTTCAGGAGGTAGACTGGAATTGCATTTAAAGCATAGGAAAAGAGGCAGAACGTCCACAATGATGCACTTGGCCAAAAAGGGCGTATGCGTTTTTTCCTGAATATATTCAGGAAAAAACGCATACGCACTTTTTGGCCAACCAAGCAAGCTTGCAAAGGAAATCTGCACTACAATGAAGTCTCACTTCCCCCCGGTCAAAAGGGCCATCTGAAAAAAGTGTAAAATCCAGAAAGGCAGGACAGGCCATGGAGAACTGGGAGCCTTTTTATGCTGATGGGCGGGATGTAAATTGCCAACAGCCACTCGGGAGAAGTGTATGGTGTTTCCTGAAACATCTAAAAAACAAAGCAACAGAGCCTAGGGCACTTCCACTTATGGTCCTTTAGCTTAGGGAAATGAAAATCAAAAAGACACAGCCACGCCAAAGTTTGGGACGGCTCTGTTTACAAGAACCTGGTTTACGGTACAAGTTCAATATCGCAGAAAGTGAAAAATGGATGAAGAAGTTGTGGTACTTACGTACAATGCAATATCACTCAGCACTGACATCTATGTCATCAGGCCCGTAGCAGCATAATGAGTGGATTCAGGTATGATGATTCTACCTGAAATAAGTCACACAGAAAAAGAAACATCATAAGATATCACTAATACTCGGAATGTAAACTTGGCTACACAGGAACTGGATTACAAAACAGAACAGGGTCTCAAATTTAGAAAACCAACTTATGCTTGCTTAAGGGGAAAGGTGAGTTGGGGTGCTGCATAAAACCAGAGATTGAAATGAGCACAGAGTAAGTTCCTTAAGCCAAATATGGAATAGACAAGAGCTACTCCTTGCTCAACGAAATGGACTCAACACCCCATATTAAACGCCTAAGAATGTACCTGACTAGTAAGTATCTTAAAACCTATGGATTGCTATGTCTCTGAAAGGGAATCAAGCGTGTGTACAGGGGCATAAACGCAGCAGTGATAGGATTGGAGAGGTTCGGTGAGCAAATGAAGACCCTTTGAAGTCATATTGCATGGTACCCATTCCACGGGTCTCAACTCTCCAGGTTTAAGGGATTCTTCCTTCAGCTAAAACATGCATGTGGAACCCAGAGTATGATCAACCGTGTGATCGGGAGACGTGTTCAAATACATCTCCGTTCTCGTCCCCTGGTACTCGGGTGCAACATTCCAGACGCTTTACTAACACTCTCCCGACTTGGAGAGTCAGTGCCTTTAACCTCCTCTTTGGCCCAGTTTGCAATTTCTGCGGAAGATGAACAGGAATAGGGAGAACCAATGAGAGACTAGCTGGAGGTGTCTGGACGGGCAAATTTAACTCTCATTTCCCACCAGGAAGAGGAATTAACCAAAGGCTCAGCATGCCGTGCCGGAACGAGATTAGGGCCTGAAGCAATCCTGCGGTGTTGCGGCCAGCTCACAAGAAAGCGAGTTGAAGAAAGGAGCTCAGGGGCACTGTAATTCACAAACCTGCAGAGTTATAAATGACAGCTATCGTCCAAAAATATACTGAAGTAAGGCTGCCAAGAGGACTTGAAAGCGGGGCAGAATTGCAGGAAACCGATTTCAGGAGGTAGACTGGAATTGCATTTAAAGCATAGGAAAAGAGGCAGAACGTCCACAATGATGCACTTGGCCAAAAAGGGCGTATGCGTTTTTTCCTGAATATATTCAGGAAAAAACGCATACGCCCTTTTTGGCCAACCAAGCAAGCTTGCAAAGGAAATCTGCACTACAATGAAGTCTCACTTCCCCCCGGTCAAAAGGGCCATCTGAAAAAAGTGTAAAATCCAGAAAGGCAGGACAGGCCATGGAGAACTGGGAGCCTTGTTATGCTGATGGGCGGGATGTAAATTGCCAACAGCCACTCAGGAGAAGTGTATGGTGTTTCCTGAAACATCTAAAAAACAAAGCAACAGAGCCTAGGGCACTTCCACTTATGGTCCTTTAGCTTAGGGAAATGAAAATCAAAAAGACACAGCCACCCCAAAGTTTGGGACGGCTCTGTTTACAAGAACCTCGTTTACGGTACAAGTTCAATATCGCAGAAAGTGAAAAATGGATGAAGAAGTTGTGGTACTTACGTACAATGCAATATCACTCAGCACTGACATCTATGTCATCAGGCCCGTAGCAGCATAATGAGTGGATTCAGGTATGATGATTCTACCTGAAATAAGTCACACAGAAAAAGAAACATCATAAGATATCACTAATACACGGAATGTAAACTTGGCTACACAGGAACTGGATTACAAAACAGAACAGGGTCTCAAATTTAGAAAACCAACTTATGCTTGCTTAAGGGGAAAGGTGAGTTGGGGTGCTGCATAAAACCAGAGATTGAAATGAGCACAGAGTAAGTTCCTTAAGCCAAATATGGAATAGACAAGAGCTACTCCTTGCTCAACTAAATGGACTCAACACCCCATATTAAACGCCTAAGAATGTACCTCACTAGTAAGTATCTTAAAACCTATGGATTGCTATGTCTCCGAAAGGGAATCAAGCGTGTGTACAGGGGCATAAACGCAGCAGTGATAGGATTGGAGAGGTTCGGTGAGCAAATGAAGACCCTTTGAAGTCATATTGCATGGGACCCATTCCACGGGTCTCAACTCTCCAGGTTTAAGGGATTCTTCCTTCAGCTAAAACATGCATGTGGAACCCAGAGTATGATCAACCGTGTGATCGGGAGACGTGTTCAAATACGTCTCCGTTCTCGTCCCCTGGTACTCGGGTGCAACATTCCAGACGCTTTACTAACACTCTCCCGACTTGGAGAGTCAGTGCCTTTAACCTCCTGTTTGTCCCAGTTTGCAATTTCTGTGGAAGATGAACAGGAATAGGGAGAACCAATGAGAGACTAGCTGGAGGTGTCTGGACGGGCAAATTTAACTCTCATTTCCCACCAGGAAGAGGAATTAACCAAAGGCTCAGCGTGCCGTGCCGGAACGAGATTAGGGCCTGAAGCAATCCTGCGGTGTTGCGGCCAGCTCACAAGAAAGCGAGTTGAAGAAAGGAGCTCAGGGGCACTGTAATTCACAAACCTGCAGAGTTATAAATGACAGCTATCGTCCAAAAATATACTGAAGTAAGGCTGCCAAGAGGACTTGAAAGCGGGGCAGAATTGCAGGAAACCGATTTCAGGAGGTAGACTGGAATTGCATTTAAAGCATAGGAAAAGAGGCAGAACGTCCACAATGATGCACTTGGCCAAAAAGGGCGTATGCGTTTTTTCCTGAATATATTCAGGAAAAAACGCATACGCCCTTTTTGGCCAACCAAGCAAGCTTGCAAAGGAAATCTGCACTACAATGAAGTCTCACTTCCCCCCGGTCAAAAGGGCCATCTGAAAAAAGTGTAAAATCCAGAAAGGCAGGACAGGCCATGGAGAACTGGGAGCCTTGTTATGCTGATGGGCGGGATGTAAATTGCCAACAGCCACTCGGGAGAAGTGTATGGTGTTTCCTGAAACATCTAAAAAACAAAGCAACAGAGCCTAGGGCACTTCCACTTATGGTCCTTTAGCTTAGGGAAATGAAAATCAAAAAGACACAGCCACGCCAAAGTTTGGGACGGCTCTGCTTACAAGAACCTCGTTTACGGTACAAGTTCAATATCGCAGAAAGTGAAAAATGGATGAAGAAGTTGTGGTACTTACGTACAATGCAATATCACTCAGCACTGACATCTATGTCATCAGGCCCGTAGCAGCATAATGAGTGGATTCAGGTATGATGATTCTACCTGAAATAAGTCACACAGAAAAAGAAACATCATAAGATATCACTAATACACGGAATGTAAACTTGGCTACACAGGAACTGGATTACAAAACAGAACAGGGTCTCAAATTTAGAAAACCAACTTATGCTTGCTTAAGGGGAAAGGTGAGTTGGGGTGCTGCATAAAACCAGAGATTGAAATGAGCACAGAGTAAGTTCCTTAAGCCAAATATGGAATAGACAAGAGCTACTCCTTGCTCAATGAAATGGACTCAACACCCCATATTAAACGCCTAAGAATGTACCTGACTAGTAAGTATCTTAAAACCTATGGATTGCTGTGTCTCCGAAAGAGAACCAAGCGTGTGTACAGGGGCATAAACGCAGCAGTGATAGGATTGGAGAGGTTCGGTGAGCAAATGAAGACCCTTTGAAGTCATATTGCATGGTACCCATTCCACGGGTCTCAACTCTCCAGGTTTAAGGGATTCTTCCTTCAGCTAAAACATGCATGTGGAACCCAGAGTATGATCAACCGTGTGATCGGGAGACGTGTTCAAATATGTCTCCGTTCTCGTCCCCTGGTACTCGGGTGCAACATTCCAGATGCTTTACTAACACTCTCCCGACTTGGAGAGTCAGTGCCTTTAACCTCCTGTTTGGCCCAGTTTGCAATTTCTGCGGAAGATGAACAGGAATAGGGAGAACCAATGAGAGACTAGCAGGAGGTGTCTGGACGGGCAAATTTAACTCTCATTTTCCACCAGGAAGAGGAATTAACCAAAGGCTTAGCGTGCCGTGCCAGTACCAGATTAGGGCCTGAAGCAATCCTGCGGTGTTGCGGCCAGCTCACAAGAAAGCGAGTTGAAGAAAGGAGCTCAGGGGCACTGTAATTCACAAACCTGCAGAGTTATAAATGACAGCTATCGTCCAAAAATATACTGAAGTAAGGCTGCCAAGAGGACTTGAAAGCGGGGCAGAATTGCAGGAAACCGATTACAGGAGGTGGACTGGAATTGCATTTAAAGCATAGGAAAAGAGGCAGAACGTCCACAATGATGCACTTGGCCAAAAAGGGTGTATGCGTTTTTTCCTGAATATATTCAGGAAAAAACGCATACGCCCTTTTTGGCCAACCAAGCAAGCTTGCAAAGGAAATCTGCACTACAATGAAGTCTCACTTCCCCCCGGTCAAAAGGGCCATCTGAAAAAAGTGTAAAATCCAGAAAGGCAGGAAGGCCATGGAGAACTGGGAGCCTTGTTATGCTGATGGGCGGGATGTAAATTGCCAACAGCCACTGGGGAGAAGTGTATGGTGTTTCCTGAAACATCTAAAAAACAAAGCAACAGAGCCTAGGGCACTTCCACTTATGGTCCTTTAGCTTAGGGAAATGAAAATCAAAAAGACACAGCCACCCCAAAGTTTGGGATGGCTCTGTTTACAAGAACCTCGTTTACGGTACAAGTTCAATATCGCAGAAAGTGAAAAATGGATGAAGAAGTTGTGGTACTTACGTACAATGCAATATGACTCAGCAATGACATCTATATCATCAGGCCCGTAGCAGCATAATGAGTGGATTCAGGTATGATGATTCTACCTGAAATAAGTCACACAGAAAAAGAAACATCATAAGATATCACTAATACACGGAATGTAAACTTGGCTACACAGGAACTGGATTACAAAACAGAACAGGGTCTCAAATTTAGAAAACCAACTTATGCTTGCTTAAGGGGAAAGGTGAGTTGGGGTGCTGCATAAAACCAGAGATTGAAATGAGCACAGAGTAAGTTCCTTAAGCCAAATATGGAATACACAAGAGCTACTCCTTGCTCAACGAAATGGACTCAACACCCCATATTAAACGCCTAAGAATGTACCTGACTAGTAAGTATCTTAAAACCTATGGATTGCTATGTCTCCGAAAGGGAATCAAGCGTGTGTACAGGGGCATAAACGCAGCAGTGATAGGATTGGAGAGGTTCGGTGAGCAAATGAAGACCCTTTGAAGTCATATTGCATGGTACCCATTCCACGGGTCTCAACTCTCCAGGTTTAAGGGATTCTTCCTTCAGCTAAAACATGCATGTGGAACCCAGAGTATGATCAACCGTGTGATCGGGAGACGTGTTCAAATATGTCTCCGTTCTCGTCCCCTGGTACTCGGGTGCAACATTCCAGATGCTTTACTAACACTGTCCTGACTTGGAGAGTCAGTGCCTTTAACCTCCTGTTTGGCCCAGTTTGCAATTTCTGCGGAAGATGAACAGGAATAGGGAGAACAAATGAGAGACTAGCTGGAGGTGTCTGGACGGGAAAATTTAACTCTCATTTCCCACCAGGAAGAGGAATTAACCAAAGGCTCAGCGTGCCGTGCCGGAACCAGATTAGGGCCTGAAGCAATCCTGCGGTGTTGCGGCCAGCTCACAAGAAAGCGAGTTGAAGAAAGGAGCTCAGGGGCACTGTAATTCACAAACCTGCAGAGTTATAAATGACAGCTATCGTCCAAAAATATACTGAAGTAAGGCTGCCAAGAGGACTTGAAAGCGGGGCAGAATTGCAGGAAACCGATTTCAGGAGGTAGACTGGAATTGCATTTAAAGCATAGGAAAAGAGGCAGAACGTCCACAATGATGCACTTGGCCAAAAAGGGCGTATGCGTTTTTTCCTGAATATATTCAGGAAAAAACGCATACGCCCTTTTTGGCCAACCAAGCAAGCTTGCAAAGGAAATCTGCACTACAATGAAGTCTCACTTCCCCCCAGTCAAAAGGGCCATCTGAAAAAAGTGTAAAATCCAGAAAGGCAGGACAGGCCATGGAGAACTGGGAGCCTTGTTATGCTGATGGGCGGGATGTAAATTGCCAACAGCCACTGGGGAGAAGTGTATGGTGTTTCCTGAAACATCTAAAAAACAAAGCAACAGAGCCTAGGGCACTTCCACTTATGGTCCTTTAGCTTAGGGAAATGAAAATCAAAAAGACACAGCCACCCCAAAGTTTGGGACGGCTCTGTTTACAAGAACCTCGTTTACGGTACAAGTTCAATATCGCAGAAAGTGAAAAATGGATGAAGAAGTTGTGGTACTTACGTACAATGCAATATCACTCAGCACTGACATCTATGTCATCAGGCCCGTAGCAGCATAATCAGTGGATTCAGGTATGATGATTCTACCTGAAATAAGTCACACAGAAAAAGAAACATCATAAGATATCACTAATACACGGAATGTAAACTTGGCTACACAAGAACTGGATTACAAAACAGAACAGGGTCTCAAATTTAGAAAACCAACTTATGCTTGCTTAAGGGGAAAGGTGAGTTGGGGTGCTGCATAAAACCAGAGATTGAAATGAGCACAGAGTAAGTTCCTTAAGCCAAATATGGAACAGACAAGAGCTACTCCTTGCTCAACGAAATGGACTCAACACCCCATATTAAAGCCTAAGAATGTACCTGACTAGTAAGTATCTTAAAACCTATGGATTGCTATGTCTCCGAAAGGGAATCAAGCGTGTGTACAGGGGCATAAACGCAGCAGTGATAGGATTGGAGAGGTTCGGTGAACAAATGAAGACCCTTTGAAGTCATATTGCATGGTACCCATTCCACGGGTCTCAACTCTCCAGGTTTAAGGGATTCTTCCTTCAGCTAAAACATGCATGTGGAACCCAGAGTATGATCAACCGTGTGATCGGGAGACGTGTTCAAATATGTCTCCGTTCTCGTCCCCTGGTACTCGGGTGCAACATTCCAGACGCTTTACTAACAGTCTCCCGACTTGGAGAGTCAGTGCCTTTAACATCCTGTTTGGCCCAGTTTGCAATTTCTGCGGAAGATGAACAGGAATAAGGAGAACCAATGAGAGACTAGCTGGAGGTGTCTGGACGGGCAAATTTAACTCTCATTTCCCACCAGGAAGAGGAATTAACCAAAGGCTCAGCGTGCCATGCTGGAACCAGATTAGGGCCTGAAGCAATCCTGCGGTGTTGCGGCCAGCTCACAAGAAAGCGAATTGAAGAAAGGAGCTCAGGGGCACTGTAATTCACAAACCTGCAGAGTTATAAATGACAGCTATCGTCCAAAAATATACTGAAGTAAGGCTGCCAAGAGGACTTGAAAGCGGGGCAGAATTGCAGGAAACCGATTTCAGGAGGTAGACTGGAATTGCATTGAAAGCATAGGAAAAGAGGCAGAACGTCCACAATGATGCACTTGGCCAAAAAGGGCGTATGCGTTTTTTCCTGAATATATTCAGGAAAAAACGCATACGCCCTTTTTGGCCAACCAAGCAAGCTTGCAAAGGAAATCTACACTACAATGAAGTCTCACTTCCCCCCAGTCAAAAGGGCTATCTGAGAAAAGTGTAAAATCCAGAAAGGCAGGACAGGCCATGGAGAACTGGGAGCCTTGTTATGCTGATGGGCGGGATGTAAATTGCCAACAGCCACTCGGGAGAAGTGTATGGTGTTTCGTGAAACATCTACAAAACAAAGCAACAGAGCCTAGGGCACTTCCACTTATGGTCCTTTAGCTTAGGGAAATGAAAATCAAAAAGACACAGCCACCCCAAAGTTTGGGACGGCTCTGTTTACAAGAACCTCGTTTACGGTACAAGTTCAATATCGCAGAAAGTGAAAAATGGATGAAGAAGTTGTGGTACTTACGTACAATGCAATATCACTCAGCACTGACATCTATGTCATCAGGCCCGTAGCAGCATAATGAGTGGATTCAGGTATGATGATTCTACCTGAAATAAGTCACACAGAAAAAGAAACATCATAAGATATCACTAATACACGGAATGTAAACTTGGCTACACAGGAACTGGATTACAAAACAGAACAGGGTCTCAAATTTAGAAAACCAACTTATGCTTGCTTAAGGGGAAAGGTGAGTTGGGGTGCTGCATAAAACCAGAGATTGAAATGAGCACAGAGTAAGTTCCTTAAGCCAAATATGGAATAGACAAGAGCTACTCCTTGCTCAACGAAATGGACTCAACACCCCATATTAAACGCCTAAGAATGTACCTGACTAGTAAGTATCTTAAAACCTATGGATTGCTATGTCTCCGAAAGGGAATCAAGCGTGTGTACAGGGGCATAAACGCAGCAGTGATAGGATTGGAGAGGTTCGGTGAGCAAATGAAGACCCTTTGAAGTCATATTGCATGGTACCCATTCCACGGGTCTCAACTCTCCAGGTTTAAGGGATTCTTCCTTCAGCTAAAACATGCATGTGGAACCCAGAGTATGATCAACCGTGTGATCGGGAGACGTGTTCAAATATGTCTCCGTTCTCGTCCCCTGTTACTCGCGTGCAACATTCCAGACGCTTTACTAACACTCTCCCGACTTGGAGAGTCAGTGCCTTTAACCTCCTGTTTGGCCCAGTTTGCAATTTCTGCGGAAGATGAACAGGAATAGGGAGAACCAATGAGAGACTAGCTGGAGGTGTCTGGACGGGCAAATTTAACTCTCATTTCCCACCAGGAAGAGGAATTAACCAAAGGCTCAGCGTGCCGTGCCGGAACCAGATTAGGGCCTGAAGCAATCCTGCGGTGTTGCGGCCAGCTCACAAGAAAGCGAGTTGAAGAAAGGAGCTCAGGGGCACTGTAATTCACAAACCTGCAGAGTTATAAATGACAGCTATCGTCCAAAAATATACTGAAGTAAGGCTGCCAAGAGGACTTGAAAGCGGGGCAGAATTGCAGGAAACTGATTTCAGGAGGTAGACTGGAATTGCATTTAAAGCATAGGAAAAGAGGCAGAACGTCCACAATGATGCACTTGGCCAAAAAGGGCGTATGCGTTTTTTCCTGAATATATTCAGGAAAAAACGCATACGCCCTTTTTGGCCAACCAAGCAAGCTTGCAAAGGAAATCTGCACTACAATGAAGTCTCACTTCCCCCCAGTCAAAAGGGCCATCTGAAAAAAGTGTAAAATCCAGAAAGGCAGGACAGGCCATGGAGAACTGGGAGCCTTGTTATGCTGATGGGCGGGATGTAAATTGCCAACAGCCACTCGGGAGAAGTGTATGGTGTTTCCTGAAACATCTACAAAACAAAGCAACAGAGCCTAGGGCACTTCCACTTATGGTCCTTTAGCTTAGGGAAATGAAAATCAAAAAGACACAGCCACCCCAAAGTTTGGGACGGCTCTGTTTACAAGAACCTCGTTTACGGTACAAGTTCAATATCGCAGAAAGTGAAAAATGGATGAAGAAGTTGTGGTACTTACGTACAATGCAATATCACTCAGCACTGACATCTATGTCATCAGGCCCGTAGCAGCATAATGAGTGGATTCAGGTATGATGATTCTACCTGAAATAAGTCACACAGAAAAAGAAACATCATAAGATATCACTAATACACGGAATGTAAACTTGGCTACACAGGAACTGGATTACAAAACAGAACAGGGTCTCAAATTTAGAAAACCAACTTATGCTTGCTTAAGGGGAAAGGTGAGTTGGGGTGCTGCATAAAACCAGAGATTGAAATGAGCACAGAGTAAGTTCCTTAAGCCAAATATGGAATAGACAAGAGCTACTCCTTGCTCAACGAAATGGACTCAACACCCCATATTAAACGCCTAAGAATGTACCTGACTAGTAAGTATCTTAAAACCTATGGATTGCTATGTCTCCGAAAGGGAATCAAGCGTGTGTACAGGGGCATAAACGCAGCAGTGATAGGATTGGAGAGGTTCGGTGAGCAAATGAAGACCCTTTGAAGTCATATTGCATGGTACCCATTCCACGGGTCTCAACTCTCCAGGTTTAAGGGATTCTTCCTTCAGCTAAAACATGCATGTGGAACCCAGAGTATGATCAACCATGTGATCGGGAGACGTGTTCAAATATGTCTCCGTTCTCGTCCCCTGTTACTCGCGTGCAACATTCCAGACGCTTTACTAACACTCTCCCGACTTGGAGAGTCAGTGCCTTTAACCTCCTGTTTGGCCCAGTTTGCAATTTCTGCGGAAGATGAACAGGAATAGGGAGAACCAATGAGAGACTAGCTGGAGGTGTCTGGACGGGCAAATTTAACTCTCATTTCCCACCAGGAAGAGGAATTAACCAAAGGCTCAGCGTGCCGTGCCGGAACCAGATTAGGGCCTGAAGCAATCCTGCGGTGTTGCGGCCAGCTCACAAGAAAGCGAGTTGAAGAAAGGAGCTCAGGGGCACTGTAATTCACAAACCTGCAGAGTTATAAATGACAGCTATCGTCCAAAAATATACTGAAGTAAGGCTGCCAAGAGGACTTGAAAGCGGGGCAGAATTGCAGGAAACCGATTTCAGGAGGTAGACTGGAATTGCATTGAAAGCATAGGAAAAGAGGCAGAACGTCCACAATGATGCACTTGCCCAAAAAGGGCGTATGCGTTTTTTCCTGAATATATTCAGGAAAAAACGCATACGCCCTTTTTGGCCAACCAAGCAAGCTTGCAAAGGAAATCTGCACTACAATGAAGTCTCACTTCCCCCCAGTCAAAAGGGCCATCTGAAAAAAGTGTAAAATCCAGAAAGGCAGGACAGGCCATGGAGAACTGGGAGCCTTGTTATGCTGATGGGCGGGATGTAAATTGCCAACAGCCACTCGGGAGAAGTGTATGGTGTTTCGTGAAACATCTACAAAACAAAGCAACAGAGCCTAGGGCACTTCCACTTATGGTCCTTTAGCTTAGGGAAATGAAAATCAAAAAGACACAGCCACCCCAAAGTTTGGGACGGCTCTGTTTACAAGAACCTCGTTTACGGTACAAGTTCAATATCGCAGAAAGTGAAAAATGGATGAAGAAGTTGTGGTACTTACGTACAATGCAATATCACTCAGCACTGACATCTATGTCATCAGGCCCGTAGCAGCATAATGAGTGGATTCAGGTATGATGATTCTACCTGAAATAAGTCACACAGAAAAAGAAACATCATAAGATATCACTAATACACGGAATGTAAACTTGGCTACACAGGAACTGGATTACAAAACAGAACAGGGTCTCAAATTTAGAAAACCAACTTATGCTTGCTTAAGGGGAAAGGTGAGTTGGGGTGCTGCATAAAACCAGAGATTGAAATGAGCACAGAGTAAGTTCCTTAAGCCAAATATGGAACAGACAAGAGCTACTCCTTGCTCAACGAAATGGACTCAACACCCCATATTAAAGCCTAAGAATGTACCTGACTAGTAAGTATCTTAAAACCTATGGATTGCTATGTCTCCAAAAGGGAATCAAGCGTGTGTACAGGGGCATAAACGCAGCAGTGATAGGATTGGAGAGGTTCGGTGAGCAAATGAAGACCCTTTGAAGTCATATTGCATGGTACCCATTCCACGGGTCTCAACTCTCCAGGTTTAAGGGATTCTTCCTTCAGCTAAAACATGCATGTGGAACCCAGAGTATGATCAACCGTGTGATCGGGAGACGTGTTCAAATACGTCTCCGTTCTCGTCCCCTGGTACTCGGGTGCAACATTCCAGACGCTTTACTAACACTCTCCCGACTTGGAGAGTCAGTGCCTTTAACCTCCTGTTTGGCCCAGTTTGCAATTTCTGCGGAAGATGAACAGGAATAGGGAGAACCAATGAGAGACTAGCTGGAGGTGTGTGGACGGGCAAATTTAACTCTCATTTCCCACCAGGAAGAGGAATTAACCAAAGGCTCAGCGTGCCGTGCCGGAACCAGATTAGGGCCTGAAGCAATCCTGCGGAGTTGCGGCCAGCTCACAAGAAAGCGAGTTGAAGAAAGGAGCTCAGGGGCACTGTAATTCACAAACCTGCAGAGTTATAAATGACAGCTATCGTCCAAAAATATACTGAAGTAAGGCTGCCAAGAGGACTTGAAAGCGGGGCAGAATTGCAGGAAACCGATTTCAGGAGGTAGACTGGAATTGCATTGAAAGCATAGGAAAAGAGGCAGAACGTCCACAATGATGCACTTGGCCAAAAAGGGCGTATGCGTTTTTTCCTGAATATATTCAGGAAAAAACGCATACGCACTTTTTGGCCAACCAAGCAAGCTTGCAAAGGAAATCTGCACTACAATGAAGTCTCACTTCCCCCCGGTCAAAAGGGCCATCTGAAAAACGTGTAAAATCCAGAAAGGCAGGACAGGCCATGGAGAACTGGGAGCCTTTTTATGCTGATGGGCGGGATGTAAATTGCCAACAGCCACTGGGGAGAAGTGTATGGTGTTTCCTGAAACATCTAAAAAACAAAGCAACAGAGCCTAGGGCACTTCCACTTATGGTCCTTTAGCTTAGGGAAATGAAAATCAAAAAGACACAGCCACCCCAAAGTTTGGGACGGCTCTGTTTACAAGAACCTCGTTTACGGTACAAGTTCAATATCGCAGAAAGTGAAAAATGGATGAAGAAGTTGTGGTACTTACGTACAATGCAATATCACTCAGCACTGACATCTATGTCATCAGGCCCGTAGCAGCATAATGAGTGGATTCAGGTATGATGATTCTACCTGAAATAAGTCACACAGAAAAAGAAACATCATAAGATATCACTAATACACGGAATGTAAACTTGGCTACACAGGAACTGGATTACAAAACAGAACAGGGTCTCAAATTTAGAAAACCAACTTATGCTTGCTTAAGGGGAAAGGTGAGTTGGGGTGCTGCATAAAACCAGAGATTGAAATGAGCACAGAGTAAGTTCCTTAAGCCAAATATGGAACAGACAACAGCTACTCCTTGCTCAACGAAATGGACTCAACACCCCATATTAAAGCCTAAGAATGTACCTGACTAGTAAGTATCTTAAAACCTATGGATTGCTATGTCTCCGAAAGGGAATCAAGCGTGTGTACAGGGGCATAAACGCAGCAGTGATAGGATTGGAGAGGTTCGGTGAGCAAATGAAGACCCTTTGAAGTCATATTGCATGGGACCCATTCCACGGGTCTCAACTCTCCAGGTTTAAGGGATTCTTCCTTCAGCTAAAACATGCATGTGGAACCCAGAGTATGATCAACCATGTGATCGGGAGACGTGTTCAAATACGTCTCCGTTCTCGTCCCCTGGTACTCGGGTGCAACATTCCAGACGCTTTACTAACACTCTCCCGACTTGGAGAGTCAGTGCCTTTAACCTCCTGTTTGGCCCAGTTTGCAATTACTGCGGAAGATGAACAGGAATAGGGAGAACCAATGAGAGACTAGCTGGAGGTGTCTGGACGGGCAAATTTAACTCTCATTTCCCACCAGGAAGAGGAATTAACCAAAGGCTCAGCGTGCCGTGCCGGAACCAGATTAGGGCCTGAAGCAATCCTGCGGTGTTGCGGCCAGCTCACAAGAAAGCGAGTTGAAGAAAGGAGCTCAGGGGCACTGTAATTCACAAACCTGCAGAGTTATAAATGACAGCTATCGTCCAAAAATATACTGAAGTAAGGCTGGCAAGAGGACTTGAAAGCGGGGCAGAATTGCAGGAAACCGATTTCAGGAGGTAGACTGGAATTGCATTTAAAGCATAGGAAAAGAGGCAGAACGTCCACAATGATGCACTTGGCCAAAAAGGGCGTATGCGTTTTTTCCTGAATATATTCAGGAAAAAACGCATACGCCCTTTTTGGCCAACCAAGCAAGCTTGCAAAGGAAATCTGCACTACAATGAAGTCTCACTTCCCCCCGGTCAAAAGGGCCATCTGAAAAAAGTGTAAAATCCAGAAAGGCAGGACAGGCCATGGAGAACTGGGAGCCTTGTTATGCTGATGGGCGGGATGTAAATTGCCAACAGCCACTCGGGAGAAGTGTATGGTGTTTCGTGAAACATCTAAAAAACAAAGCAACAGAGCCTAGGGCACTTCCACTTATGGTCCTTTAGCTTAGGGAAATGAAAATCAAAAAGACACAGCCACCCCAAAGTTTGGGACGGCTCTGTTTACAAGAACCTCGTTTACGGTACAAGTTCAATATCGCAGAAAGTGAAAAATGGATGAAGAAGTTGTGGTACTTACGTACAATGCAATATCACTCAGCACTGACATCTATGTCATCAGGCCCGTAGCAGCATAATGAGTGGATTCAGGTATGATGATTCTACCTGAAATAAGTCACACAGAAAAAGAAACATCATAAGATATCACTAATACACGGAATGTAAACTTGGCTACACAGGAACTGGACTACAAAACAGAACAGGGTCTCAAACTTAGAAAACCAACTTATGCTTGCTTAAGGGGAAAGGTGAGTTGGGGTGCTGCATAAAACCAGAGATTGAAATGAGCACAGAGTAAGTTCCTTAAGCCAAATATGGAATAGACAAGAGCTACTCCTTGCTCAACGAAATGGACTCAACACCCCATATTAAACGCCTAAGAATGTACCTGACTAGTAAGTATCTTAAAACCTATGGATGGCTATGTCTCCGAAAGGGAATCAAGCGTGTGTACAGGGGCATAAACGCAGCAGTGATAGGATTGGAGAGGTTCGGTGAGCAAATGAAGACCCTTTGAAGTCATATTGCATGGTACCCATTCCACGGGTCTCAACTCTCCAGGTTTAAGGGATTCTTCCTTCAGCTAAAACATGCATGTGGAACCCAGAGTATGATCAACCGTGTGATCGGGAGGCCTCTTCAAATATGTCTCCGTTCTCGTCCCCTGGTACTCGGGTGCAACATTCCAGACGCTTTACTAACACTCTCCCGACTTGGAGAGTCAGTGCCTTTAACCTCCTGTTTGGCCCAGTTTGCAATTTCTGCGGAAGATGAACAGGAATAGGGAGAACCAATGAGAGACTAGCTGGAGGTGTCTGGACGGGCAAATTTAACTCTCATTTCCCACCAGGAAGAGGAATTAAGCAAAGGCTCAGCGTGCCGTGCCGGAACCAGATTAGGGCCTGAAGCAATCCTGCGGTGTTGCGGCCAGCTCACAAGAAAGCGAGTTGAAGAAAGGAGCTCAGGGGCACTGTAATTCACAAACCTGCAGAGTTATAAATGACAGCTATCGTCCAAAAATATACTGAAGTAAGGCTGCCAAGAGGACTTGAAAGCGGGGCAGAATTGCAGGAAACCGATTTCAGGAGGTAGACTGGAATTGCATTTAAAGCATAGGAAAAGAGGCAGAACGTCCACAATGATGCACTTGGCCAAAAAGGGCGTATGCGTTTTTTCCTGAATATATTCAGGAAAAAACGCATACGCACTTTTTGGCCAACCAAGCAAGCTTGCAAAGGAAATCTGCACTACAATGAAGTCTCACTTCCCCCCAGTCAAAAGGGCCATCTGAAAAAAGTGTAAAATCCAGAAATGCAGGACAGGGCATGGAGAACTGGGAGCCTTGTTATGCTGATGGGCGGGATGTAAATTGCCAACAGCCACTCGGGAGAAGTGTATGGTGTTTCCTGAAACATCTAAAAAACAAAGCAACAGAGCCTAGGGCACTTCATCTTATGGTCCTATAGCTTAGGGAAATGAAAATCAAAAAGACACAGCCACCCCAAAGTTTGGGACGGCTCTGTTTACAAGAACCTCGTTTACGGTACAAGTTCAATATCGCAGAAAGTGAAAAATGGATGAAGAAGTTGTGGTACTTACGTACAATGCAATATCACTCAGCACTGACATCTATGTCATCAGGCCCGTAGCAGCATAATCAGTGGATTCAGGTATGATGATTCTACCTGAAATAAGTCACACAGAAAAAGAAACATCATAAGATATCACTAATACACGGAATGTAAACTTGGCTACACAGGAACTGGATTACAAAACAGAACAGGGTCTCAAATTTAGAAAACCAACTTATGCTTGCTTAAGGGGAAAGGTGAGTTGGGGTGCTGCATGAAACCAGAGATTGAAATGAGCACAGAGTAAGTTCCTTAAGCCAAATATGGAACAGACAAGAGCTACTCCTTGCTCAACCAAATGGACTCAACACCCCATATTAAAGCCTAAGAATGTACCTGACTAGTAAGTATCTTAAAACCTATGGATTGCTATGTCTCCGAAAGGGAATCAAGCGTGTGTACAGGGGCATAAACGCAGCAGTGATAGGATTGGAGAGGTTCGGTGAGCAAATGAAGACCCTTTGAAGTCATATTGCATGGTACCCATTCCACGGGTCTCAACTCTCCAGGTTTAAGGGATTCTTCCTTCAGCTAAAACATGCATGTGGAACCCAGAGTATGATCAACCGTGTGATCGGGAGACGTGTTCAAATATGTCTCCGTTCTCGTCCCCTTGTACTCGCGTGCAACATTCCAGACGCTTTACTAACACTCTCCCGACTTGGAGAGTCAGTGCCTTTAACCTCCTGTTTGGCCCAGTTTGCAATTACTGCGGAAGATGAACAGGAATAGGGAGAACCAATGAGAGACTAGCTGGAGGTGTCTGGACGGGCAAATTTAACTCTCATTTCCCACCAGGAAGAGGAATTAACCAAAGGCTCAGCGTGCCGTGCCGGAACCAGATTAGGGCCTGAAGCAATCCTGCGGTGTTGCGGCCAGCTCACAAGAAAGCAAATTGAAGAAAGGAGCTCAGGGGCACTGTAATTCACAAACCTGCAGAGTTATAAATGACAGCTATCGTCCAAAAATATACTGAAGTAAGGCTGCCAAGAGGACTTGAAAGCGGGGCAGAATTGCAGGAAACCGATTTCAGGAGGTAGACTGGAATTGCATTGAAAGCATAGGAAAAGAGGCAGAACGTCCACAATGATGCACTTGGCCAAAAAGGGCGTATGCGTTTTTTCCTGAATATATTCAGGAAAAAACGCATACGCCCTTTTTGGCCAACCAAGCAAGCTTGCAAAGGAAATCTACACTACAATGAAGTCTCACTTCCCCCCAGTCAAAAGGGCTATCTGAGAAAAGTGTAAAATCCAGAAAGGCATGACAGGCCATGGAGAACTGGGAGCCTTGTTATGCTGATGGGCGGGATGTAAATTGCCAACAGCCACTCGGGAGAAGTGTCTGGTGTTTCCTGAAACATCTAAAAAACAAAGCAACAGAGCCTAGGGCACTTCCACTTATGGTCCTATAGCTTAGGGAAATGAAAATCAAAAAGACACAGCCACCCCAAAGTTTGGGACGGCTCTGTTTACAAGAACCTCGTTTACGGTACAAGTTCAATATCGCAGAAAGTGAAAAATGGATGAAGAAGTTGTGGTACTTACGTACAATGCAATATCACTCAGCACTGACATCTATGTCATCAGGCCCGTAGCAGCATAATGAGTGGATTCAGGTATGATGATTCTACCTGAAATAAGTCACACAGAAAAAGAAACATCATAAGATATCACTAATACACGGAATGTAAACTTGGCTACACAGGACCTGGATTACAAAACAGAACAGGGTCTCAAATTTAGAAAACCAACTTATGCTTGCTTAAGGGGAAAGGTGAGTTGGGGTGCTGCATAAAACCAGAGATTGAAATGAGCACAGAGTAAGTTCCTTAAGCCAAATATGGAATAGACAAGAGCTACTCCTTGCTCAACCAAATGGACTCAACACCCCATATTAAACGCCTAAGAATGTACCTGACTAGTAAGTATCTTAAAACCTATGGATTGCTATGTCTCCGAAAGGGAATCAAGCGTGTGTACAGGGGCGTAAACGCAGCAGTGATAGGATTGGAGAGGTTCGGTGAGCAAATGAAGACCCTTTGAAGTCATATTGCATGGTACCCATTCCACGGGTCTCAACTCTCCAGGTTTAAGGGATTCTTCCTTCAGCTAAAACATGCATGTGGAACCCAGAGTATGATCAACCGTGTGATCGGGAGACGTGTTCAAATATGTCTCCGTTCTCGTCCCCTGGTACTCGGGTGCAACATTCCAGACGCTTTACTAACACTCTCCCGACTTGGAGAGTCAGTGCCTTTAACCTCCTGTTTGGCCCAGTTTGCAATTTCTGCGGAAGATGAACAGGAATAGGGAGAACCAATGAGAGACTAGCTGGAGGTGTCTGGACGGGCAAATTTAACTCTCATTTCCCACCAGGAAGAGGAATTAACCAAAGGCTCAGCGTGCCGTGCCGGAACCAGATTAGGGCCTGAAGCAATCCTGCGGTGTTGCGGCCAGCTCACAAGAAAGCGAGTTGAAGAAAGGAGCTCAGGGGCACTGTAATTCACAAACCTGCAGAGTTATAAATGACAGCTATCGTCCAAAAGTATACTGAAGTAAGGCTGCCAAGAGGACTTGAAAGCGGGGCAGAATTGCAGGAAACCGATTTCAGGAGGTAGACTGGAATTGCATTTAAAGCATAGGAAAAGAGGCAGAACGTCCACAATGATGCACTTGCCCAAAAAGGGCATATGCGTTTTTTCCTGAATATATTCAGGAAAAAACGCATACGCCCTTTTTGGTCAACCAAGCAAGCTTGCAAAGGAAATCTGCACTACAATGAAGTTTCACTTCCCCCCAGTCAAAAGGGCCATCTGAACAAAGTGTAAAATCCAGAAAGGCAGGACAGGCCATGGAGAACTGGGAGCCTTGTTATGCTGATGGGCGGGATGTAAATTGCCAACAGCCACTCGGCAGAAGTGTATGGTGTTTCCTGAAACATCTAAAAAACAAAGCAACAGAGCCTAGGGCACTTCCACTTATGGTCCTTTAGCTTAGGGAAATGAAAATCAAAAAGACACAGCCACCCCAAAGTTTGGGACGGCTCTGTTTACAAGAACCTCGTTTACGGTACAAGTTCAATATCGCAGAAAGTGAAAAATGGATGAAGAAGTTGTGGTACTTACGTACAATGCAATATCACTCAGCACTGACATCTATGTCATCAGGCCCATAACAGCATAATGAGTGGATTCAGGTATGATGATTCTACCTGAAATAAGTCACACAGAAAAAGAAACATCATAAGATATCACTAATACACGGAATGTAAACTTGGCTACACAGGAACTGGTTTACAAAACAGAACAGGGTCTCAAATTTAGAAAACCAACTTATGCTTGCTTAAGGGGAAAGGTGAGTTGGGGTGCTGCATAAAACCAGAGATTGAAATGAGCACAGAGTAAGTTCCTTAAGCCAAATATGGAATAGACAAGAGCTACTCCTTGCTCAACCAAATGGACTCAACACCCCATATTAAACGCCTAAGAATGTACCTGACTAGTAAGTATCTTAAAACCTATGGATTGCTATGTCTCCGAAAGGGAATCAAGCGTGTGTACAGGGGCATAAACGCAGCAGTGAT
Source organism: Globicephala melas (assembly GCF_963455315.2). NCBI lineage: Eukaryota > Metazoa > Chordata > Mammalia > Artiodactyla > Delphinidae > Globicephala > Globicephala melas. Next base: position 25,941 of record NW_027207693.1, on the reverse strand, counting down.
AGGATTGGAGAGGTTCGGTGAGCAAATGAAGACCCTTTGAAGTCATATTGCATGGTACCCATTCCACGGGTCTCAACTCTCCAGGTTTAAGGGATTCTTCCTTCAGCTAAAACATGCATGTGGAACCCAGAGTATGATCAACCGTGTGATCGGGAGACGTGTTCAAATACGTCTCCGTTCTCGTCCCCTGGTACTCGCGTGCAACATTCCAGACGCTTTACTAACACTCTCCCGACTTGGAGAGTCAGTGCCTTTAACCTCCTGTTTGGCCCAGTTTGCAATTACTGCGGAAGATGAACAGGAATAGGGAGAACCAATGAGAGACTAGCTGGAGGTGTCTGGACGGGCAAATTTAACTCTCATTTCCCACCAGGAAGAGGAATTAACCAAAGGCTCAGCGTGCAGTGCCGGAACCAGATTAGGGCCTGAAGCAATCCTGCGGTGTTGCGGCCAGCTCACAAGAAAGCGAGTTGAAGAAAGGAGCTCAGGGGCACTGTAATTCACAAACCTGCAGAGTTATAAATGACAGCTATCGTCCAAAAATATACTGAAGTAAGGCTGCCAAGAGGACTTGAAAGCGGGGCAGAATTGCAGGAAACTGATTTCAGGAGGTAGACTGGAATTGCATTTAAAGCATAGGAAAAGAGGCAGAACGTCCACAATGATGCACTTGGCCAAAAAGGGCGTATGCGTTTTTTCCTGAATATATTCAGGAAAAAACGCATACGCCCTTTTTGGCCCACCAAGCAAGCTTGCAAAGGAAATCTGCACTACAATGAAGTCTCACTTCCCCCCAGTCAAAAGGGCCATCTGAAAAAAGTGTAAAATCCAGAAAGGCAGGACAGGCCATGGAGAACTGGGAGCCTTGTTATGCTGATGGGCGGGATGTAAATTGCCAACAGCCACTCGGGAGAAGTGTCTGGTGTTTCCTGAAACATCTAAAAAACAAAGCAACAGAGCCTAGGGCACTTCCACTTATGGTCCTTTAGCTTAGGGAAATGAAAATCAAAAAGACACAGCCACCCCAAAGTTTGGGACGGCTCTGTTTACAAGAACCTCGTTTACGGTACAAGTTCAATATCGCAGAAAGTGAAAAATGGATGAAGAAGTTGTGGTACTTACGTACAATGCAATATCACTCAGCACTGACATCTATGTCATCAGGCCCGTAACAGCATAATGAGTGGATTCAGGTATGATGATTCTACCTGAAATAAGTCACGCAGAAAAAGAAACATCATAAGATATCACTAATACACGGAATGTAAACTTGGCTACACAGGAACTGGATTACAAAACAGAACAGGGTCTCAAATTTAGAAAACTAACTTATGCTTGCTTAAGGGGAAAGGTGAGTTGGGGTGCTGCATAAAACCAGAGATTGAAATGAGCACAGAGTAAGTTCCTTAAGCCAAATATGGAACAGACAAGAGCTACTCCTTGCTCAACGAAATGGACTCAACACCCCATATTAAAGCCTAAGTATGTACCTGACTAGTAAGTATCTTAAAACCTATGGATTGCTATGTCTCCGAAAGGGAATCAAGCGTGTGTACAGGGGCATAAACGCAGCAGTGATAGGATTGGAGAGGTTCAGTGAGCAAATGAAGACCCTTTGAAGTCATATTGCATGGTACCCATTCCACGGGTCTCAACTCTCCAGGTTTAAGGGATTCTTCCTTCAGCTAAAACATGCATGTGGAACCCAGAGTATGATCAACCGTGTGATCGGGAGACGTGTTCAAATATGTCTCCGTTCTCGTCCCCTGGTACTCGCGTGCAACATTCCAGACGCTTTACTAACACTCTCCCGACTTGGAGAGTCAGTGCCTTTAACCTCCTGTTTGGCCCAGTTTGCAATTTCTGCGGAAGATGAACAGGAATAGGGAGAACCAATGAGAGACTAGCTGGAGGTGTCTGGACGGGCAAATTTAACTCTCATTTCCCACCAGGAAGAGGAATTAACCAAAGGCTCAGCGTGCCGTGCCGGAACCAGATTAGGGCCTGAAGCAATCCTGCGGTGTTGCGGCCAGCTCACAAGAAAGCGAGTTGAAGAAAGGAGCTCAGGGGCACTGTAATTCACAAACCTGCAGAGTTATAAATGACAGCTATCGTCCAAAAATATACTGAAGTAAGGCTGCCAAGAGGACTTGAAAGCGGGGCAGAATTGCAGGAAACTGATTTCAGGAGGTAGACTGGAATTGCATTTAAAGCATAGGAAAAGAGGCAGAACGTCCACAATGATGCACTTGGCCAAAAAGGGCGTATGCGTTTTTTCCTGAATATATTCAGGAAAAAACGCATACGCCCTTTTTGGCCCACCAAGCAAGCTTGCAAAGGAAATGTGCACTACAATGAAGTCTCACTTCCCCCCGGTCAAAAGGGCCATCTGAAAAAAGTGTAAAATCCAGAAAAGCAGGACAGGCCATGGAGAACTGGGAGCCTTGTTATGCTGATGGGCGGGATGTAAATTGCCAACAGCCACTGGGGAGAAGTGTATGGTGTTTCCTGAAACATCTAAAAAACAAAGCAACAGAGCCTAGGGCACTTCCACTTATGGTCCTTTAGCTTAGGGAAATGAAAATCAAAAAGACACAGCCACCCCAAAGTTTGGGACGGCTCTGTTTACAAGAACCTCGTTTACGGTACAAGTTCAATATCGCAGAAAGTGAAAAATGGATGAAGAAGTTGTGGTACTTACGTACAATGCAATATCACTCAGCACTGACATCTATGTCATCAGGCCCGTAGCAGCATAATCAGTGGATTCAGGTATGATGATTCTACCTGAAATAAGTCACACAGAAAAAGAAACATCATAAGATATCACTAATACACGGAATGTAAACTTGGCTACACAGGAACTGGATTACAAAACAGAACAGGGTCTCAAATTTAGAAAACCAACTTATGCTTGCTTAAGGGGAAAGGTGAGTTGGGGTGCTGCATAAAACCAGAGATTGAAATGAGCACAGAGTAAGTTCCTTAAGCCAAATATGGAACAGACAAGAGCTACTCCTTGCTCAACGAAATGGACTCAACACCCCATATTAAAGCCTAAGAATGTACCTGACTAGTAAGTATCTTAAAACCTATGGATTGCTATGTCTCCGAAAGGGAATCAAGCGTGTGTACAGGGGCATAAACGCAGCAGTGATAGGATTGGAGAGGTTCGGTGAGCAAATGAAGACCCTTTGAAGTCATATTGCATGGTACCCATTCCACGGGTCTCAACTCTCCAGGTTTAAGGGATTCTTCCTTCAGCTAAAACATGCATGTGGAACCCAGAGTATGATCAACCGTGTGATCGGGAGACGTGTTCAAATATGTCTCCGTTCTCGTCCCCTGGTACTCGGGTGCAACATTCCAGACGCTTTACTAACACTCTCCCGACTTGGAGAGTCAGTGCCTTTAACCTCCTGTTTGGCCCAGTTTGCAATTTCTGCGGAAGATGAACAGGAATAGGGAGAACCAATGAGAGACTAGCTGGAGGTGTCTGGACGGGCAAATTTAACTCTCATTTCCCACCAGGAAGAGGAATTAACCAAAGGCTCAGCGTGCCGTGCCGGAACCAGATTAGGGCCTGAAGCAATCCTGCGGTGTTGCGGCCAGCTCACAAGAAAGCGAGTTGAAGAAAGGAGCTCAGGGGCACTGTAATTCACAAACCTGCAGAGTTATAAATGACAGCTATCGTCCAAAAATATACTGAAGTAAGGCTGCCAAGAGGACTCGAAAGCGGGGCAGAATTGCAGGAAACCGATTTCAGGAGGTAGACTGGAATTGCATTTAAAGCATAGGAAAAGAGGCAGAACGTCCACAATGATGCACTTGGCCAAAAAGGGCGTATGCGTTTTTTCCTGAATATATTCAGGAAAAAACGCATACGCCCTTTTTGGCCAACCAAGCAAGCTTGCAAAGGAAATCTGCACTACAATGAAGTCTCACTTCCCCCCGGTCAAAAGGGCCATCTGAAAAAAGTGTAAAATCCAGAAAGGCAGGACAGGCCATGGAGAACTGGGAGCCTTGTTATGCTGATGGGTGGGATGTAAATTGCCAACAGCCACTCGGGAGAAGTGTCTGGTGTTTCCTGAAACATCTAAAAAACAAAGCAACAGAGCCTAGGGCACTTCCACTTATGGTCCTATAGCTTAGGGAAATGAAAATCAAAAAGACACAGCCACCCCAAAGTTTGGGACGGCTCTGTTTACAAGAACCTCGTTTACGGTACAAGTTCAATATCGCAGAAAGTGAAAAATGGATGAAGAAGTTGTGGTACTTACGTACAATGCAATATCACTCAGCACTGACATCTATGTCATCAGGCCCGTAGCAGCATAATGAGTGGATTCAGGTATGATGATTCTACCTGAAATAAGTCACACAGAAAAAGAAACATCATAAGATATCACTAATACACAGAATGTAAACTTGGCTACACAGGAACTGGATTACAAAACAGAACAGGGTCTCAAACTTAGAAAACCATCTTATGCTTGCTTAAGGGGAAAGGTGAGTTGGGGTGCTGCATAAAACCAGAGATTGAAATGAGCACAGAGTAAGTTCCTTAAGCCAAATATGGAATAGACAAGAGCTACTCCTTGCTCAACGAAATGGACTCAACACCCCATATTAAACGCCTAAGAATGTACCTGACTAGTAAGTATCTTAAAACCTATGGATTGCTATGTCTCCGAAAGGGAATCAAGCGTGTGTACAGGGGCATAAACGCAGCAGTGATAGGATTGGAGAGGTTCGGTGAGCAAATGAAGACCCTTTGAAGTCATATTGCATGGTACCCATTCCACGGGTCTCAACTCTCCAGGTTTAAGGGATTCTTCCTTCAGCTAAAACATGCATGTGGAACCCAGAGTATGATCAACCGTGTGATCGGGAGGCCTCTTCAAATATGTCTCCGTTCTCGTCCCCTGGTACTCGGGTGCAACATTCCAGACGCTTTACTAACACTCTCCCGACTTGGAGAGTCAGTGCCTTTAACCTCCTGTTTGGCCCAGTTTGCAATTTCTGCGGAAGATGAACAGGAATAGGGAGAACCAATGAGAGACTAGCTGGAGGTGTCTGGACGGGCAAATTTAACTCTCATTTCCCACCAGGAAGAGGAATTAACCAAAGGCTAAGCGTGCCGTTCCGGAACCAGATTAGGGCCTGAAGCAATCCTGCGGTGTTGTGGCCAGCTCACAAGAAAGCGAGTTGAAGAAAGGAGCTCAGGGGCACTGTAATTCACAAACCTGCAGAGTTATAAATGACAGCTATCGTCCAAAAATATACTGAAGTAAGGCTGCCAAGAGGACTCGAAAGCGGGGCAGAATTGCAGGAAACCGATTTCAGGAGGTAGACTGGAATTGCATTTAAAGCATAGGAAAAGAGGCAGAACGTCCACAATGATGCACTTGGCCAAAAAGGGCGTATGCGTTTTATCCTGAATATATTCAGGAAAAAACGCATACGCCCTTTTTGGCCAACCAAGCAAGCTTGCAAAGGAAATCTGCACTACAATGAAGTCTCACTTCCCCCCGGTCAAAAGGGCCATCTGAAAAAAGTGTAAAATCCAGAAAGGCAGGACAGGCCATGGAGAACTGGGAGCCTTGTTATGCTGATGGGCGGGATGTAAATTGCCAACAGCCACTCGGGAGAAGTGTATGGTGTTTCCTGAAACATCTAAAAAACAAAGCAACAGAGCCTAGGGCACTTCCACTTATGGTCCTTTAGCTTAGGGAAATGAAAATCAAAAAGACACAGCCACCCCAAAGTTTGGGACGGCTCTGTTTACAAGAACCTCGTTTACAGTACAAGTTCAATATCGCAGAAAGTGAAAAATGGATGAAGAAGTTGTGGTACTTACGTACAATGCAATATCACTCAGCACTGACATCTATGTCATCAGGCCCGTAGCAGCATAATGAGTGGATTCAGGTATGATGACTCTACCTGAAATAAGTCACACAGAAAAAGAAACATCATAAGATATCACTAATACACGGAATGTAAACTTGGCTACACAGGACCTGGATTACAAAACAGAACAGGGTCTCAAACTTAGAAAACCAACTTATGCTTGCTTAAGGGGAAAGGTGAGTTGGGGTGCTGCATAAAACCAGAGATTGAAATGAGCACAGAGTAAGTTCCTTAAGCCAAATATGGAATAGACAAGAGCTACTCCTTGCTCAACGAAATGGACTCAACACCCCATATTAAACGCCTAAGAATGTACCTGACTAGTAAGTATCTTAAAACCTATGGATTGCTATGTCTCCGAAAGGGAATCAAGCGTGTGTACAGGGGCATAAACGCAGCAGTGATAGGATTGGAGAGGTTCGGTGAGCAAATGAAGACCCTTTGAAGTCATATTGCATGGTACCCATTCCACGGGTCTCAACTCTCCAGGTTTAAGGGATTCTTCCTTCAGCTAAAACATGCATGTGGAACCCAGAGTATGATCAACCGTGTGATCGGGAGACGTGTTCAAATATGTCTCCGTTCTCGTCCCCTGGTACTCGGGTGCAACATTCCAGACGATTTACTAACACTCTCCCGACTTGGAGAGTCAGTGCCTTTAACCTCCTGTTTGGCCCAGTTTGCAATTTCTGCGGAAGATGAACAGGAATAGGGAGAACCAATGAGAGACTAGCTGGAGGTGTCTGGACGGACAAATTTAACTCTCATTTCCCACCAGGAAGAGGAATTAACCAAAGGCTCAGCGTGCAGTGCCGGAACCAGATTAGGGCCTGAAGCAATCCTGCGGTGTTGCGGCCAGCTCACAAGAAAGCGAGTTAAAGAAAGGAGCTCAGGGGCACTGTAATTCACAAACCTGCAGAGTTATAAATGACAGCTATCGTCCAAAAATATACTGAAATAAGGCTGCCAAGAGGACTCGAAAGCGGGGCAGAATTGCAGGAAACCGATTTCAGGAGGTAGACTGGAATTGCATTTAAAGCATAGGAAAAGAGGCAGAACGTCCACAATGATGCACTTGGCCAAAAAGGGCGTATGCGTTTTTTCCTGAATATATTCAGGAAAAAACGCATACGCCCTTTTTGGCCAACCAAGCAAGCTTGCAAAGGAAATCTGCACTACAATGAAGTCTCACTTCCCCCCGGTCAAAAGGGCCATCTGAAAAAAGTGTAAAATCCAGAAAGGCAGGACAGGCCATGGAGAACTGGGAGCCTTGTTATGCTGATGGGCGGGATGTAAATTGCCAACAGCCACTCGGGAGAAGTGTATGGTGTTTCGTGAAACATCTAAAAAACAAAGCAACAGAGCCTAGGGCACTTCCACTTATGGTCCTTTAGCTTAGGGAAATGAAAATCAAAAAGACACAGCCACCCCAATGTTTGGGACGGCTCTGTTTACAAGAACCTCGTTTACGGTACAAGTTCAATATCGCAGAAAGTGAAAAATGGATGAAGAAGTTGTGGTACTTACGTACAATGCAATATCACTCAGCACTGACATCTATGTCATCAGGCCCGTAGCAGCATAATGAGTGGATTCAGGTATGATGATTCTACCTGAAATAAGTCACACAGAAAAAGAAACATCATAAGATATCACTAATACACGGAATGTAAACTTGGCTACACAGGAACTGGATTACAAAACAGAACAGGGTCTCAAATTTAGAAAACCAACTTATGCTTGCTTAAGGGGAAAGGTGAGTTGGGGTGCTGCATAAAACCAGAGATTGAAATGAGCACAGAGTAAGTTCCTTAAGCCAAATATGGAATAGACAAGAGCTACTCCTTGCTCAACCAAATGGACTCAACACCCCATATTAAACGCCTAAGAATGTACCTGACTAGTAAGTATCTTAAAACCTATGGATTGCTATGTCTCTGAAAGGGAATCAAGCGTGTGTACAGGGGCATAAACGCAGCAGTGATAGGATTGGAGAGGTTCGGTGAGCAAATGAAGACCCTTTGAAGTCATATTGCATGGTACCCATTCCACGGGTCTCAACTCTCCAGGTTTAAGGGATTCTTCCTTCAGCTAAAACATGCATGTGGAACCCAGAGTATGATCAACCGTGTGATCGGGAGACGTGTTCAAATATGTCTCCGTTCTCATCCCCTGGTACTCGGGTGCAACATTCCAGACGCTTTACTAACACTCTCCCGACTTGGAGAGTCAGTGCCTTTAACCTCCTGTTTGGCCCAGTTTGCAATTTCTGCGGAAGATGAACAAGAATAGGGAGAACCAATGAGAGACTAGCTGGAGGTGTCTGGACGGGCAAATTTAACTCTCATTTCCCACCAGGAAGAGGAATTAACCAAAGGCTCAGCGTGCCGTGCCGGAACCAGATTAGGGCCTGAAGCAATCCTGCGGTGTTGCGGCCAGCTCACAAGAAAGCGAGTTGAAGAAAGGAGCTCAGGGGCACTGTAATTCACAAACCTGCAGAGTTATAAATGACAGCTATCGTCCAAAAATATACTGAAGTAAGGCTGCCAAGAGGACTCGAAAGCGGGGCAGAATTGCAGGAAACCGATTTCAGGAGGTAGACTGGAATTGCATTTAAAGCATAGGAAAAGAGGCAGAACGTCCACAATGATGCACTTGGCCAAAAAGGGCGTATGTGTTTTTTCCTGAATATATTCAGGAAAAAACGCATACGCCCTTTTTGGCCAACCAAGCAAGCTTGCAAAGGAAATCTGCACTACAATGAAGTCTCACTTCCCCCCGGTCAAAAGGGCCATCTGAAAAAAGTGTAAAATCCAGAAAGGCAGGACAGGCCATGGAGAACTGGGAGCCTTGTTATGCTGATGGGTGGGATGTAAATTGCCAACAGCCACTCGGGAGAAGTGTCTGGTGTTTCCTGAAACATCTAAAAAACAAAGCAACAGAGCCTAGGGCACTTCCACTTATGGTCCTATAGCTTAGGGAAATGAAAATCAAAAAGACACAGCCACCCCAAAGTTTGGGACGGCTCTGTTTACAAGAACCTCGTTTACGGTACAAGTTCAATATCGCAGAAAGTGAAAAATGGATGAAGAAGTTGTGGTACTTACGTACAATGCAATATCACTCAGCACTGACATCTATGTCATCAGGCCCGTAGCAGCATAATGAGTGGATTCAGGTATGATGATTCTACCTGAAATAAGTCACACAGAAAAAGAAACATCATAAGATATCACTAATACACAGAATGTAAACTTGGCTACACAGGAACTGGATTACAAAACAGAACAGGGTCTCAAACTTAGAAAACCATCTTATGCTTGCTTAAGGGGAAAGGTGAGTTGGGGTGCTGCATAAAACCAGAGATTGAAATGAGCACAGAGTAAGTTCCTTAAGCCAAATATGGAATAGACAAGAGCTACTCCTTGCTCAACGAAATGGACTCAACACCCCATATTAAACGCCTAAGAATGTACCTGACTAGTAAGTATCTTAAAACCTATGGATTGCTATGTCTCCGAAAGGGAATCAAGCGTGTGTACAGGGGCATAAACGCAGCAGTGATAGGATTGGAGAGGTTCGGTGAGCAAATGAAGACCCTTTGAAGTCATATTGCATGGTACCCATTCCACGGGTCTCAACTCTCCAGGTTTAAGGGATTCTTCCTTCAGCTAAAACATGCATGTGGAACCCAGAGTATGATCAACCGTGTGATCGGGAGGCCTCTTCAAATATGTCTCCGTTCTCGTCCCCTGGTACTCGGGTGCAACATTCCAGACGCTTTACTAACACTCTCCCGACTTGGAGAGTCAGTGCCTTTAACCTCCTGTTTGGCCCAGTTTGCAATTTCTGCGGAAGATGAACAGGAATAGGGAGAACCAATGAGAGACTAGCTGGAGGTGTCTGGACGGGCAAATTTAACTCTCATTTCCCACCAGGAAGAGGAATTAACCAAAGGCTCAGCGTGCCGTGCCGGAACCAGATTAGGGCCTGAAGCAATCCTGCGGTGTTGCGGCCAGCTCACAAGAAAGCGAGTTAAAGAAAGGAGCTCAAGGGCACTGTAATTCACAAACCTGCAGAGTTATAAATGACAGCTATCGTCCAAAAATATACTGAAATAAGGCTGCCAAGAGGACTCGAAAGCGGGGCAGAATTGCAGGAAACCGATTTCAGGAGGTAGACTGGAATTGCATTTAAAGCATAGGAAAAGAGGCAGAACGTCCACAATGATGCACTTGGCCAAAAAGGGCGTATGCGTTTTTTCCTGAATATATTCAGGAAAAAACGCATACGCCCTTTTTGGCCAACCAAGCAAGCTTGCAAAGGAAATCTGCACTACAATGAAGTCTCACTTCCCCCCGGTCAAAAGGGCCATCTGAAAAAAGTGTAAAATCCAGAAAGGCAGGACAGGCCATGGAGAACTGGGAGCCTTGTTATGTTGATGGGCGGGATGTAAATTGCCAACAGCCACTCGGGAGAAGTGTATGGTGTTTCGTGAAACATCTAAAAAACAAAGCAACAGAGCCTAGGGCACTTCCACTTATGGTCCTTTAGCTTAGGGAAATGAAAATCAAAAAGACACAGCCACCCCAATGTTTGGGACGGCTCTGTTTACAAGAACCTCGTTTACGGTACAAGTTCAATATCGCAGAAAGTGAAAAATGGATGAAGAAGTTGTGGTACTTACGTACAAGGCAATATCACTCAGCACTGACATCTATGTCATCAGGCCCATAGCAGCATAATGAGTGGATTCAGGTATGATGATTCTACCTGAAATAAGTCACACAGAAAAAGAAACATCATAAGATATCACTAATACACGGAATGTAAACTTGGCTACACAGGAACTGGATTACAAAACAGAACAGGGTCTCAAATTTAGAAAACCAACTTATGCTTGCTTAAGGGGAAAGGTGAGTTGGGGTGCTGCATAAAACCAGAGATTGAAATGAGCACAGAGTAAGTTCCTTAAGCCAAATATGGAATAGACAATAGCTACTCCTTGCTCAACCAAATGGACTCAACACCCCATATTAAACGCCTAAGAATGTACCTGACTAGTAAGTATCTTAAAACCTATGGATTGCTATGTCTCCGAAAGGGAATCAAGCATGTGTACAGGGGCATAAACGCAGCAGTGATAGGATTGGAGAGGTTCGGTGAGCAAATGAAGACCCTTTGAAGTCATATTGCATGGTACCCATTCCACGGGTCTCAACTCTCCAGGTTTAAGGGATTCTTCCTTCAGCTAAAACATGCATGTGGAACCCAGAGTATGATCAACCGTGTGATCGGGAGACGTGTTCAAATATGTCTCCGTTCTCGTCCCCTGGTACTCGGGTGCAACATTCCAGACGCTTTACTGACACTCTCCCGACTTGGAGAGTCAGTGCCTTTAACCTCCTGTTTGGCCCAGTTTGCAATTTCTGCGGAAGATGAACAGGAATAGGGAGAACCAATGAGAGACTAGCTGGAGGTGTCTGGACGGGCAAATTTAACTCTCATTTCCCACCAGGAAGAGGAATTAACCAAAGGCTCAGCGTGCCGTGCCGGAACCAGATTAGGGCCTGAAGCAATCCTGCGGTGTTGCGGCCAGCTCACAAGAAAGCGAGTTGAAGAAAGGAGCTCAGGGGCACTGTAATTCACAAACCTGCAGAGTTATAAATGACAGCTATCGTCCAAAAATATACTGAAGTAAGGCTGCCAAGAGGACTTGAAAGCGGGGCAGAATTGCAGGAAACCGATTTCAGGAGGTAGACTGGAATTGCATTTAAAGCATAGGAAAAGAGGCAGAACGTCCACAATGATGCACTTGGCCAAAAAGGGCGTATGCGTTTTTTCCTGAATATATTCAGGAAAAAACGCATACGCCCTTTTTGGCCAACCAAGCAAGCTTGCAAAGGAAATCTGCACTACAATGAAGTCTCACTTCCCCCCGGTCAAAAGGGCCATCTGAAAAAAGTGTAAAATCCAGAAAGGCAGGACAGGCCATGGAGAACTGGGAGCCTTGTTATGCTGATGGGCGGGATGTAAATTGCCAACAGCCACTCGGGAGAAGTGTATGGTGTTTCCTGAAACATCTAAAAAAACAAAGCAACAGAGCCTAGGGCACTTCCACTTATGGTCCTTTAGCTTAGGGAAATGAAAATCAAAAAGACACAGCCACCCCAAAGTTTGGGACGGCTCTGTTTACAAGAACCTCGTTTACGGTACAAGTTCAATATCGCAGAAAGTGAAAAATGGATGAAGAAGTTGTGGTACTTACGTACAATGCAATATCACTCAGCACTGACATCTATGTCATCAGGCCCGTAGCAGCATAATGAGTGGATTCAGGTATGATGATTCTACCTGAAATAAGTCACACAGAAAAAGAAACATCATAAGATATCACTAATACACGGAATGTAAACTTGGCTACACAGGAACTGGATTACAAAACAGAACAGGGTCTCAAATTTAGAAAACCAACTTATGCTTGCTTAAGGGGAAAGGTGAGTTGGGGTGCTGCATAAAACCAGAGATTGAAATGAGCACAGAGTAAGTTCCTTAAGCCAAATATGGAATAGACAAGAGCTACTCCTTGCTCAACCAAATGGACTCAACACCCCATATTAAACGCCTAAGAATGTACCTGACTAGTAAGTATCTTAAAACCTATGGATTGCTATGTCTCCGAAAGGGAATCAAGCGTGTGTACAGGGGCGTAAACGCAGCAGTGATAGGATTGGAGAGGTTCGGTGAGCAAATGAAGACCCTTTGAAGTCATATTGCATGGTACCCATTCCACGGGTCTCAACTCTCCAGGTTTAAGGGATTCTTCCTTCAGCTAAAACATGCATGTGGAACCCAGAGTATGATCAACCGTGTGATCGGGAGACGTGTTCAAATATGTCTCCGTTCTCGTCCCCTGGTACTCGGGTGCAACATTCCAGACGCTTTACTGACACTCTCCCGACTTGGAGAGTCAGTGCCTTTAACCTCCTGTTTGGCCCAGTTTGCAATTTCTGCGGAAGATGAACAGGAATAGGGAGAACCAATGAGAGACTAGCTGGAGGTGTCTGGACGGGCAAATTTAACTCTCATTTCCCACCAGGAAGAGGAATTAACCAAAGGCTCAGCGTGCCGTGCCGGAACAAGATTAGGGCCTGAAGCAATCCTGCGGTGTTGCGGCCAGCTCACAAGAAAGCGAGTTGAAGAAAGGAGCTCAGGGGCACTGTAATTCACAAACCTGCAGAGTTATAAATGACAGCTATCGTCCAAAAATATACTGAAGTAAGGCTGCCAAGAGGACTTGAAAGCGGGGCAGAATTGCAGGAAACTGATTTCAGGAGGTAGACTGGAATTGCATTTAAAGCATAGGAAAAGAGGCAGAACGTCCACAATGATGCACTTGGACAAAAAGGGCGTATGCGTTTTTTCCTGAATATATTCAGGAAAAAACGCATACGCCCTTTTTGGCCAACAAAGCAAGCTTGCAAAGGAAATGTGCACTACAATGAAGTCTCACTTCCCCCCGGTCAAAAGGGCCATCTGAAAAAAGTGTAAAATCCAGAAAAGCAGGACAGGCCATGGAGAACTGGGAGCCTTGTTATGCTGATGGGCGGGATGTAAATTGCCAACAGCCACTGGGGAGAAGTGTATGGTGTTTCCTGAAACATCTAAAAAACAAAGCAACAGAGCCTAGGGCACTTCCACTTATGGTCCTTTAGCTTAGGGAAATGAAAATCAAAAAGACACAGCCACCCCAAAGTTTGGGACGGCTCTGTTTACAAGAACCTCGTTTACGGTACAAGTTCAATATCGCAGAAAGTGAAAAATGGATGAAGAAGTTGTGGTACTTACGTACAATGCAATATCACTCAGCACTGACATCTATGTCATCAGGCCCGTAGCAGCATAATCAGTGGATTCAGGTATGATGATTCTACCTGAAATAAGTCACACAGAAAAAGAAACATCATAAGATATCACTAATACACGGAATGTAAACTTGGCTACACAGGAACTGGATTACAAAACAGAACAGGGTCTCAAATTTAGAAAACCAACTTATGCTTGCTTAAGGGGAAAGGTGAGTTGGGGTGCTGCATAAAACCAGAGATTGAAATGAGCACAGAGTAAGTTCCTTAAGCCAAATATGGAACAGACAAGAGCTACTCCTTGCTCAACGAAATGGACTCAACACCCCATATTAAAGCCTAAGAATGTACCTGACTAGTAAGTATCTTAAAACCTATGGATTGCTATGTCTCCGAAAGGGAATCAAGCGTGTGTACAGGGGCATAAACGCAGCAGTGATAGGATTGGAGAGGTTCGGTGAGCAAATGAAGACCCTTTGAAGTCATATTGCATGGTACCCATTCCACGGGTCTCAACTCTCCAGGTTTAAGGGATTCTTCCTTCAGCTAAAACATGCATGTGGAACCCAGAGTATGATCAACCGTGTGATCGGGAGACGTGTTCAAATATGTCTCCGTTCTCGTCCCCTGGTACTCGGGTGCAACATTCCAGACGCTTTACTAACACTCTCCCGACTTGGAGAGTCAGTGCCTTTAACCTCCTGTTTGGCCCAGTTTGCAATTTCTGCGGAAGATGAACAGGAATAGGGAGAACCAATGAGAGACTAGCTGGAGGTGTCTGGACGGGCAAATTTAACTCTCATTTCCCACCAGGAAGAGGAATTAACCAAAGGCTCAGCGTGCCGTGCCGGAACCAGATTAGGGCCTGAAGCAATCCTGCGGTGTTGCGGCCAGCTCACAAGAAAGCGAGTTGAAGAAAGGAGCTCAGGGGCACTGTAATTCACAAACCTGCAGAGTTATAAATGACAGCTATCGTCCAAAAATATACTGAAGTAAGGCTGCCAAGAGGACTCGAAAGCGGGGCAGAATTGCAGGAAACCGATTTCAGGAGGTAGACTGGAATTGCATTTAAAGCATAGGAAAAGAGGCAGAACGTCCACAATGATGCACTTGGCCAAAAAGGGCGTATGCGTTTTTTCCTGAATATATTCAGGAAAAAACGCATACGCCCTTTTTGGCCAACCAAGCAAGCTTGCAAAGGAAATCTGCACTACAATGAAGTCTCACTTCCCCCCGGTCAAAAGGGCCATCTGAAAAAAGTGTAAAATCCAGAAAGGCAGGACAGGCCATGGAGAACTGGGAGCCTTGTTATGCTGATGGGTGGGATGTAAATTGCCAACAGCCACTCAGGAGAAGTGTCTGGTGTTTCCTGAAACATCTAAAAAACAAAGCAACAGAGCCTAGGGCACTTCCACTTATGGTCCTATAGCTTAGGGAAATGAAAATCAAAAAGACACAGCCACCCCAAAGTTTGGGACGGCTCTGTTTACAAGAACCTCGTTTACGGTACAAGTTCAATATCGCAGAAAGTGAAAAATGGATGAAGAAGTTGTGGTACTTACGTACAATGCAATATCACTCAGCACTGACATCTATGTCATCAGGCCCGTAGCAGCATAATGAGTGGATTCAGGTATGATGATTCTACCTGAAATAAGTCACACAGAAAAAGAAACATCATAAGATATCACTAATACACAGAATGTAAACTTGGCTACACAGGAACTGGATTACAAAACAGAACAGGGACTCAAACTTAGAAAACCATCTTATGCTTGCTTAAGGGGAAAGGTGAGTTGGGGTGCTGCATAAAACCAGAGATTGAAATGAGCACAGAGTAAGTTCCTTAAGCCAAATATGGAATAGACAAGAGCTACTCCTTGCTCAACGAAATGGACTCAACACCCCATATTAAACGCCTAAGAATGTACCTGACTAGTAAGTATCTTAAAACCTATGGATTGCTATGTCTCCGAAAGGGAATCAAGCGTGTGTACAGGGTCATAAACGCAGCAGTGATAGGATTGGAGAGGTTCGGTGAGCAAATGAAGACCCTTTGAAGTCATATTGCATGGTACCCATTCCACGGGTCTCAACTCTCCAGGTTTAAGGGATTCTTCCTTCAGCTAAAACATGCATGTGGAACCCAGAGTATGATCAACCGTGTGATCGGGAGGCCTCTTCAAATATGTCTCCGTTCTCGTCCCCTGGTACTCGGGTGCAACATTCCAGACGCTTTACTAACACTCTCCCGACTTGGAGAGTCAGTGCCTTTAACCTCCTGTTTGGCCCAGTTTGCAATTTCTGCGGAAGATGAACAGGAATAGGGAGAACCAATGAGAGACTAGCTGGAGGTGTCTGGACGGGCAAATTTAACTCTCATTTCCCACCAGGAAGAGGAATTAACCAAAGGCTAAGCGTGCCGTTCCGGAACCAGATTAGGGCCTGAAGCAATCCTGCGGTGTTGTGGCCAGCTCACAAGAAAGCGAGTTGAAGAAAGGAGCTCAGGGGCACTGTAATTCACAAACCTGCAGAGTTATAAATGACAGCTATCGTCCAAAAATATACTGAAGTAAGGCTGCCAAGAGGACTCGAAAGCGGGGCAGAATTGCAGGAAACCGATTTCAGGAGGTAGACTGGAATTGCATTGAAAGCATAGGAAAAGAGGCAGAACGTCCACAATGATGCACTTGGCCAAAAAGGGCGTATGCGTTTTTTCCTGAATATATTCAGGAAAAAACGCATACGCCCTTTTTGGCCAACCAAGCAAGCTTGCAAAGGAAATCTGCACTACAATGAAGTCTCACTTCCCCCCGGTCAAAAGGGCCATCTGAAAAAAGTGTAAAATCCAGAAAGGCAGGACAGGCCATGGAGAACTGGGAGCCTTGTTATGCTGATGGGCGGGATGTAAATTGCCAACAGCCACTCGGGAGAAGTGTATGGTGTTTCCTGAAACATCTAAAAAACAAAGCAACAGAGCCTAGGGCACTTCCACTTATGGTCCTTTAGCTTAGGGAAATGAAAATCAAAAAGACACAGCCACCCCAAAGTTTGGGACGGCTCTGTTTACAAGAACCTCGTTTACAGTACAAGTTCAATATCGCAGAAAGTGAAAAATGGATGAAGAAGTTGTGGTACTTACGTACAATGCAATATCACTCAGCACTGACATCTATGTCATCAGGCCCGTAGCAGCATAATGAGTGGATTCAGGTATGATGACTCTACCTGAAATAAGTCACACAGAAAAAGAAACATCATAAGATATCACTAATACACGGAATGTAAACTTGGCTACACAGGAACTGGATTACAAAACAGAACAGGGTCTCAAATTTAGAAAACCAACTTATGCTTGCTTAAGGGGAAAGGTGAGTTGGGGTGCTGCATAAAACCAGAGATTGAAATGAGCACAGAGTAAGTTCCTTAAGCCAAATATGGAATAGACAAGAGCTACTCCTTGCTCAACCAAATGGACTCAACACCCCATATTAAACGCCTAAGAATGTACCTGACTAGTAAGTATCTTAAAACCTATGGATTGCTATGTCTCTGAAAGGGAATCAAGCGTGTGTACAGGGGCATAAACGCAGCAGTGATAGGATTGGAGAGGTTCGGTGAGCAAATGAAGACCCTTTGAAGTCATATTGCATGGTACCCATTCCACGGGTCTCAACTCTCCAGGTTTAAGGGATTCTTCCTTCAGCTAAAACATGCATGTGGAACCCAGAGTATGATCAACCGTGTGATCGGGAGACGTGTTCAAATATGTCTCCGTTCTCATCCCCTGGTACTCGGGTGCAACATTCCAGACGCTTTACTAACACTCTCCCGACTTGGAGAGTCAGTGCCTTTAACCTCCTGTTTGGCCCAGTTTGCAATTTCTGCGGAAGATGAACAAGAATAGGGAGAACCAATGAGAGACTAGCTGGAGGTGTCTGGACGGGCAAATTTAACTCTCATTTCCCACCAGGAAGAGGAATTAAGCAAAGGCTCAGCGTGCCGTGCCGGAACCAGATTAGGGCCTGAAGCAATCCTGCGGTGTTGCGGCCAGCTCACAAGAAAGCGAGTTGAAGAAAGGAGCTCAGGGGCACTGTAATTCACAAACCTGCAGAGTTATAAATGACAGCTATCGTCCAAAAATATACTGAAGTAAGGCTGCCAAGAGGACTCGAAAGCGGGGCAGAATTGCAGGAAACCGATTTCAGGAGGTAGACTGGAATTGCATTTAAAGCATAGGAAAAGAGGCAGAACGTCCACAATGATGCACTTGGCCAAAAAGGGCGTATGCGTTTTTTCCTGAATATATTCAGGAAAAAACGCATACGCCCTTTTTGGCCAACCAAGCAAGCTTGCAAAGGAAATCTGCACTACAATGAAGTCTCACTTCCCCCCGGTCAAAAGGGCCATCTGAAAAAAGTGTAAAATCCAGAAAGGCAGGACAGGCCATGGAGAACTGGGAGCCTTGTTATGCTGATGGGTGGGATGTAAATTGCCAACAGCCACTCGGGAGAAGTGTCTGGTGTTTCCTGAAACATCTAAAAAACAAAGCAACAGAGCCTAGGGCACTTCCACTTATGGTCCTTTAGCTTAGGGAAATGAAAATCAAAAAGACACAGCCACCCCAATGTTTGGGACGGCTCTGTTTACAAGAACCTCGTTTACGGTACAAGTTCAATATCGCAGAAAGTGAAAAATGGATGAAGAAGTTGTGGTACTTACGTACAATGCAATATCACTCAGCACTGACATCTATGTCATCAGGCCCGTAGCAGCATAATGAGTGGATTCAGGTATGATGATTCTACCTGAAATAAGTCACACAGAAAAAGAAACATCATAAGATATCACTAATACACGGAATGTAAACTTGGCTACACAGGAACTGGATTACAAAACAGAACAGGGTCTCAAATTTAGAAAACCAACTTATGCTTGCTTAAGGGGAAAGGTGAGTTGGGGTGCTGCATAAAACCAGAGATTGAAATGAGCACAGAGTAAGTTCCTTAAGCCAAATATGGAATAGACAAGAGCTACTCCTTGCTCAACCAAATGGACTCAACACCCCATATTAAACGCCTAAGAATGTACCTGACTAGTAAGTATCTTAAAACCTATGGATTGCTATGTCTCTGAAAGGGAATCAAGCGTGTGTACAGGGGCATAAACGCAGCAGTGATAGGATTGGAGAGGTTCGGTGAGCAAATGAAGACCCTTTGAAGTCATATTGCATGGTACCCATTCCACGGGTCTCAACTCTCCAGGTTTAAGGGATTCTTCCTTCAGCTAAAACATGCATGTGGAACCCAGAGTATGATCAACCGTGTGATCGGGAGACGTGTTCAAATATGTCTCCGTTCTCATCCCCTGGTACTCGGGTGCAACATTCCAGACGCTTTACTAACACTCTCCCGACTTGGAGAGTCAGTGCCTTTAACCTCCTGTTTGGCCCAGTTTGCAATTTCTGCGGAAGATGAACAAGAATAGGGAGAACCAATGAGAGACTAGCTGGAGGTGTCTGGACGGGCAAATTTAACTCTCATTTCCCACCAGGAAGAGGAATTAAGCAAAGGCTCAGCGTGCCGTGCCGGAACCAGATTAGGGCCTGAAGCAATTCTGCGGTGTTGCGGCCAGCTCACAAGAAAGCGAGTTGAAGAAAGGAGCTCAGGGGCACTGTAATTCACAAACCTGCAGAGTTATAAATGACAGCTATCGTCCAAAAATATACTGAAGTAAGGCTGCCAAGAGGACTCGAAAGCGGGGCAGAATTGCAGGAAACCGATTTCAGGAGGTAGACTGGAATTGCATTTAAAGCATAGGAAAAGAGGCAGAACGTCCACAATGATGCACTTGGCCAAAAAGGGCGTATGCGTTTTTTCCTGAATATATTCAGGAAAAAACGCATACGCCCTTTTTGGCCAACCAAGCAAGCTTGCAAAGGAAATCTGCACTACAATGAAGTCTCACTTCCCCCCGGTCAAAAGGGCCATCTGAAAAAAGTGTAAAATCCAGAAAGGCAGGACAGGCCATGGAGAACTGGGAGCCTTGTTATGCTGATGGGTGGGATGTAAATTGCCAACAGCCACTCGGGAGAAGTGTCTGGTGTTTCCTGAAACATCTAAAAAACAAAGCAACAGAGCCTAGGGCACTTCCACTTATGGTCCTATAGCTTAGGGAAATGAAAATCAAAAAGACACAGCCACCCCAAAGTTTGGGACGGCTCTGTTTACAAGAACCTCGTTTACGGTACAAGTTCAATATCGCAGAAAGTGAAAAATGGATGAAGAAGTTGTGGTACTTACGTACAATGCAATATCACTCAGCACTGACATCTATGTCATCAGGCCCGTAGCAGCATAATGAGTGGATTCAGGTATGATGATTCTACCTGAAATAAGTCACACAGAAAAAGAAACATCATAAGATATCACTAATACACAGAATGTAAACTTGGCTACACAGGAACTGGATTACAAAACAGAACAGGGTCTCAAACTTAGAAAACCATCTTATGCTTGCTTAAGGGGAAAGGTGAGTTGGGGTGCTGCATAAAACCAGAGATTGAAATGAGCACAGAGTAAGTTCCTTAAGCCAAATATGGAATAGACAAGAGCTACTCCTTGCTCAACGAAATGGACTCAACACCCCATATTAAACGCCTAAGAATGTACCTGACTAGTAAGTATCTTAAAACCTATGGATTGCTATGTCTCCGAAAGGGAATCAAGCGTGTGTACAGGGGCATAAACGCAGCAGTGATAGGATTGGAGAGGTTCGGTGAGCAAATGAAGACCCTTTGAAGTCATATTGCATGGTACCCATTCCACGGGTCTCAACTCTCCAGGTTTAAGGGATTCTTCCTTCAGCTAAAACATGCATGTGGAACCCAGAGTATGATCAACCGTGTGATCGGGAGGCCTCTTCAAATATGTCTCCGTTCTCGTCCCCTGGTACTCGGGTGCAACATTCCAGACGCTTTACTAACACTCTCCCGACTTGGAGAGTCAGTGCCTTTAACCTCCTGTTTGGCCCAGTTTGCAATTTCTGCGGAAGATGAACAGGAATAGGGAGAACCAATGAGAGACTAGCTGGAGGTGTCTGGACGGGCAAATTTAACTCTCATTTCCCACCAGGAAGAGGAATTAACCAAAGGCTAAGCGTGCCGTTCCGGAACCAGATTAGGGCCTGAAGCAATCCTGCGGTGTTGTGGCCAGCTCACAAGAAAGCGAGTTGAAGAAAGGAGCTCAGGGGCACTGTAATTCACAAACCTGCAGAGTTATAAATGACAGCTATCGTCCAAAAATATACTGAAGTAAGGCTGCCAAGAGGACTCGAAAGCGGGGCAGAATTGCAGGAAACCGATTTCAGGAGGTAGACTGGAATTGCATTTAAAGCATAGGAAAAGAGGCAGAACGTCCACAATGATGCACTTGGCCAAAAAGGGCGTATGCGTTTTTTCCTGAATATATTCAGGAAAAAACGCATACGCCCTTTTTGGCCAACCAAGCAAGCTTGCAAAGGAAATCTGCACTACAATGAAGTCTCACTTCCCCCCGGTCAAAAGGGCCATCTGAAAAAAGTGTAAAATCCAGAAAGGCAGGACAGGCCATGGAGAACTGGGAGCCTTGTTATGCTGATGGGCGGGATGTAAATTGCCAACAGCCACTCGGGAGAAGTGTATGGTGTTTCCTGAAACATCTAAAAAACAAAGCAACAGAGC
Organism: Globicephala melas; assembly: GCF_963455315.2. Lineage (NCBI taxonomy): Eukaryota > Metazoa > Chordata > Mammalia > Artiodactyla > Delphinidae > Globicephala > Globicephala melas. The sequence continues at coordinate 4,443 of NW_027207693.1, read as the reverse complement.
CTAGGGCACTTCCACTTATGGTCCTTTAGCTTAGGGAAATGAAAATCAAAAAGACACAGCCACCCCAAAGTTTGGGACGGCTCTGTTTACAAGAACCTCGTTTACGGTACAAGTTCAATATCGCAGAAAGTGAAAAATGGATGAAGAAGTTGTGGTACTTACGTACAATGCAATATCACTCAGCACTGACATCTATGTCATCAGGCCCGTAGCAGCATAATGAGTGGATTCAGGTATGATGACTCTACCTGAAATAAGTCACACAGAAAAAGAAACATCATAAGATATCACTAATACACGGAATGTAAACTTGGCTACACAGGAACTGGACTACAAAACAGAACAGGGTCTCAAACTTAGAAAACCAACTTATGCTTGCTTAAGGGGAAAGGTGAGTTGGGGTGCTGCATAAAACCAGAGATTGAAATGAGCACAGAGTAAGTTCCTTAAGCCAAATATGGAATAGACAAGAGCTACTCCTTGCTCAACGAAATGGACTCAACACCCCATATTAAACGCCTAAGAATGTACCTGACTAGTAAGTATCTTAAAACCTATGGATTGCTATGTCTCCGAAAGGGAATCAAGCGTGTGTACAGGGGCATAAACGCAGCAGTGATAGGATTGGAGAGGTTCGGTGAGCAAATGAAGACCCTTTGAAGTCATATTGCATGGTACCCATTCCACGGGTCTCAACTCTCCAGGTTTAAGGGATTCTTCCTTCAGCTAAAACATGCATGTGGAACCCAGAGTATGATCAACCGTGTGATCGGGAGACGTGTTCAAATATGTCTCCGTTCTCGTCCCCTGGTACTCGGGTGCAACATTCCAGACGCTTTACTAACACTCTCCCGACTTGGAGAGTCAGTGCCTTTAACCTCCTGTTTGGCCCAGTTTGCAATTTCTGCGGAAGATGAACAGGAATAGGGAGAACCAATGAGAGACTAGCTGGAGGTGTCTGGACGGGCAAATTTAACTCTCATTTCCCACCAGGAAGAGGAATTAACCAAAGGCTCAGCGTGCCGTGCCGGAACCAGATTAGGGCCTGAAGCAATCCTGCGGTGTTGCGGCCAGCTCACAAGAAAGCGAGTTGAAGAAAGGAGCTCAGGGGCACTGTAATTCACAAACCTGCAGAGTTATAAATGACAGCTATCGTCCAAAAGTATACTGAAGTAAGGCTGCCAAGAGGACTTGAAAGCGGGGCAGAATTGCAGGAAACCGATTTCAGGAGGTAGACTGGAATTGCATTTAAAGCATAGGAAAAGAGGCAGAACGTCCACAATGATGCACTTGCCCAAAAAGGGCATATGCGTTTTTTCCTGAATATATTCAGGAAAAAACGCATACGCCCTTTTTGGTCAACCAAGCAAGCTTGCAAAGGAAATCTGCACTACAATGAAGTTTCACTTCCCCCCAGTCAAAAGGGCCATCTGAACAAAGTGTAAAATCCAGAAAGGCAGGACAGGCCATGGAGAACTGGGAGCCTTGTTATGCTGATGGGCGGGATGTAAATTGCCAACAGCCACTCGGCAGAAGTGTATGGTGTTTCCTGAAACATCTAAAAAACAAAGCAACAGAGCCTAGGGCACTTCCACTTATGGTCCTTTAGCTTAGGGAAATGAAAATCAAAAAGACACAGCCACCCCAAAGTTTGGGACGGCTCTGTTTACAAGAACCTCGTTTACGGTACAAGTTCAATATCGCAGAAAGTGAAAAATGGATGAAGAAGTTGTGGTACTTACGTACAATGCAATATCACTCAGCACTGACATCTATGTCATCAGGCCCATAACAGCATAATGAGTGGATTCAGGTATGATGATTCTACCTGAAATAAGTCACACAGAAAAAGAAACATCATAAGATATCACTAATACACGGAATGTAAACTTGGCTACACAGGAACTGGTTTACAAAACAGAACAGGGTCTCAAATTTAGAAAACCAACTTATGCTTGCTTAAGGGGAAAGGTGAGTTGGGGTGCTGCATAAAACCAGAGATTGAAATGAGCACAGAGTAAGTTCCTTAAGCCAAATATGGAATAGACAAGAGCTACTCCTTGCTCAACCAAATGGACTCAACACCCCATATTAAACGCCTAAGAATGTACCTGACTAGTAAGTATCTTAAAACCTATGGATTGCTATGTCTCCGAAAGGGAATCAAGCGTGTGTACAGGGGCATAAACGCAGCAGTGATAGGATTGGAGAGGTTCGGTGAGCAAATGAAGACCCTTTGAAGTCATATTGCATGGTACCCATTCCACGGGTCTCAACTCTCCAGGTTTAAGGGATTCTTCCTTCAGCTAAAACATGCATGTGGAACCCAGAGTATGATCAACCGTGTGATCGGGAGACGTGTTCAAATACGTCTCCGTTCTCGTCCCCTGGTACTCGCGTGCAACATTCCAGACGCTTTACTAACACTCTCCCGACTTGGAGAGTCAGTGCCTTTAACCTCCTGTTTGGCCCAGTTTGCAATTACTGCGGAAGATGAACAGGAATAGGGAGAACCAATGAGAGACTAGCTGGAGGTGTCTGGACGGGCAAATTTAACTCTCATTTCCCACCAGGAAGAGGAATTAACCAAAGGCTCAGCGTGCAGTGCCGGAACCAGATTAGGGCCTGAAGCAATCCTGCGGTGTTGCGGCCAGCTCACAAGAAAGCGAGTTGAAGAAAGGAGCTCAGGGGCACTGTAATTCACAAACCTGCAGAGTTATAAATGACAGCTATCGTCCAAAAATATACTGAAGTAAGGCTGCCAAGAGGACTTGAAAGCGGGGCAGAATTGCAGGAAACTGATTTCAGGAGGTAGACTGGAATTGCATTTAAAGCATAGGAAAAGAGGCAGAACGTCCACAATGATGCACTTGGCCAAAAAGGGCGTATGCGTTTTTTCCTGAATATATTCAGGAAAAAACGCATACGCCCTTTTTGGCCCACCAAGCAAGCTTGCAAAGGAAATCTGCACTACAATGAAGTCTCACTTCCCCCCAGTCAAAAGGGCCATCTGAAAAAAGTGTAAAATCCAGAAAGGCAGGACAGGCCATGGAGAACTGGGAGCCTTGTTATGCTGATGGGCGGGATGTAAATTGCCAACAGCCACTCGGGAGAAGTGTCTGGTGTTTCCTGAAACATCTAAAAAACAAAGCAACAGAGCCTAGGGCACTTCCACTTATGGTCCTTTAGCTTAGGGAAATGAAAATCAAAAAGACACAGCCACCCCAAAGTTTGGGACGGCTCTGTTTACAAGAACCTCGTTTACGGTACAAGTTCAATATCGCAGAAAGTGAAAAATGGATGAAGAAGTTGTGGTACTTACGTACAATGCAATATCACTCAGCACTGACATCTATGTCATCAGGCCCGTAACAGCATAATGAGTGGATTCAGGTATGATGATTCTACCTGAAATAAGTCACGCAGAAAAAGAAACATCATAAGATATCACTAATACACGGAATGTAAACTTGGCTACACAGGAACTGGATTACAAAACAGAACAGGGTCTCAAATTTAGAAAACCAACTTATGCTTGCTTAAGGGGAAAGGTGAGTTGGGGTGCTGCATAAAACCAGAGATTGAAATGAGCACAGAGTAAGTTCCTTAAGCCAAATATGGAACAGACAAGAGCTACTCCTTGCTCAACGAAATGGACTCAACACCCCATATTAAAGCCTAAGTATGTACCTGACTAGTAAGTATCTTAAAACCTATGGATTGCTATGTCTCCGAAAGGGAATCAAGCGTGTGTACAGGGGCATAAACGCAGCAGTGATAGGATTGGAGAGGTTCAGTGAGCAAATGAAGACCCTTTGAAGTCATATTGCATGGTACCCATTCCACGGGTCTCAACTCTCCAGGTTTAAGGGATTCTTCCTTCAGCTAAAACATGCATGTGGAACCCAGAGTATGATCAACCGTGTGATCGGGAGACGTGTTCAAATATGTCTCCGTTCTCGTCCCCTGGTACTCGCGTGCAACATTCCAGACGCTTTACTAACACTCTCCCGACTTGGAGAGTCAGTGCCTTTAACCTCCTGTTTGGCCCAGTTTGCAATTTCTGCGGAAGATGAACAGGAATAGGGAGAACCAATGAGAGACTAGCTGGAGGTGTCTGGACGGGCAAATTTAACTCTCATTTCCCACCAGGAAGAGGAATTAACCAAAGGCTCAGCGTGCCGTGCCGGAACCAGATTAGGGCCTGAAGCAATCCTGCGGTGTTGCGGCCAGCTCACAAGAAAGCGAGTTGAAGAAAGGAGCTCAGGGGCACTGTAATTCACAAACCTGCAGAGTTATAAATGACAGCTATCGTCCAAAAATATACTGAAGTAAGGCTGCCAAGAGGACTTGAAAGCGGGGCAGAATTGCAGGAAACTGATTTCAGGAGGTAGACTGGAATTGCATTTAAAGCATAGGAAAAGAGGCAGAACGTCCACAATG